>NW_024539614.1:0-155152 GCF_016647785.1 Suillus fuscotomentosus
AGTGATGATGTCATCAGACAAAAATTGCCATCAGAAAACATGGAAATGACTGTCAGGAGTATATCAAAGATAGGGCGGCTGCACACTCAGACAAAAACAATATGTCTTACCTGCGAACCATAACTGCTTGTCTTGTAGCATTCACACCCATCAACGGATTTGTGGACATCGAGATCCATGACAATCAGAATCATGGAGAGTGCATAATCCCGGCGAATCGCTACTTCAAAAGGACGGAAGACATTTCAAAAGTGAGAGTCATCATTGAAGAAGAGGAATATGAGACACGTACTGTTTTCATGGTCCTATATGACAAGAGACTGCATGGTAGGAAAGAATGCCCTTATCTTGTGATGAAGGAAGGGGAAAAAGAACGAATGGAAGGGGTAGAGAGGAAGGACTACATGGCTATGATGGAAGCCGTATATGAGCAAGTATTCCTCGTAATCCAACAAATGAAAAAGGACACTGACCAACAAATTAAATAGAATAACACGAGGGACTGCGAGTGAAGTGTCATCACACCGCGTCCTCCCCTCCGACCACCCCGGCCATGCAGTCGATTCTTGAGTACTTGTACATTCTGTCATATCCCATATATTCACGCTTCTCTTCCGGACTTCGGACCCTGAGATCCGGTCCGGTCCGATGTATAGATCCGCTTCCGATCCGATTTACGATAAGCTTTCTAATTCATTTCCTGTTTCATATAACGTTAAACACAGCCTATTCGGTATTTCCTCTTCCCGGTGTTTCGGTTATGCTTATTACCGGTATGATTACTGATCCGTTAACCTATGTCTCATTTCCGACTCGCGTTTGATAACCTTTGCACATGCTTCGTACATAGCCTCGGACCCTTGCTTACTGATACTTCCGTTATCCTCATAGTATATAAACTCGTGTATATGTCCTGTAGTACCTCAGTTCGAATATCATCTTAGTTTGTCCTCTTTCTGTCCTCCGGACTTGAGTTCTCCTTACTCTTGTCACTCTCCGAGACTTCGGATAGATTCCGATAGTCTATATCCTCGGCTCTACCTTCGGGTAGTCTTTACTCTGTTAGTTTCTAGTTCGGATACGTCCGGATTAGCCTTATACGCGTTTCCGATATCCGGAAGACTTCCGGATATACTACGAGACCCGTCCGGACCTTCGGACGCGTTATCGTTAGTACTTTGAAATAAGGGACAGTACTTGGGAAAGGGGCACAGCGTACGAGCTGAGGCCGAAGTCCTTCGGATCCGATCTTACGAGAGTACGACCTTAACAGTATATTCGAACTCACACCTTTCCAAGTACACTTACTCATATCATGGCTCCTACTAAAGTAAACCAAGCCGCTTTGCACGCTGTCGGACTTTCGTCCACCCGACGCGATCCGACATCCGTAGTTAACGCCTTCACCAGTTTCTCTCAGCGCCGTGTATCACGCGGTCCTGCTCAAAGTATTTCGCAACTCATGAATCGTCCGCATCCGGAAACCCCTACGCGCACTCCTGCTGGAGGTGATCCGGATGACGAAGGACCTCCGGACGATGAAGATACTCCTGGTGGAAACCCTCCGGATGACTTCGGAGGTGATCCGGATGATGAACCGGATGACAACGATGATGAATTTGACGGGTTAAACCCACAAGACCGTGTCATGCTTCGGCTTTCTCAAGCCATCGACAATCTCGCACGCAACAATCGTCGTCCGACCTCGTCCGAAGATTCTAAAGTCAAGATCCGTGAGCCCGATACTTTCGATGGCACTGAGCCTCGGAAGCTTCGTGCATTCTTCGTCCAATGCGAGCTCCACTTCCAAAGCAAACCCAAAGCCTTCCGTTCCGGACGGGCAAAAGTCAACTTCGCCCAATCCTACCTTAAGGGTATGGCACTCGAGTGGTTCGAACCGGATCTCCTAGCCGACGAGGACGATGATCGTCCGGATTGGATGGATGATTACTCCGCGTTCATGCTTGAACTCCAAACCAATTTCGGACCGCACGATCCGTCCGGAGATGCGGAAATGCAATTGGAGCAACTTCATATGCGTGACGGACAACGCATTAATAAATATGTTGTTGAATTTCAGCGTCTTGCTTCACAAGTCCGTGGCTGGGGTGACGGTGCCCTAAGACGCCAATTCTATAACGGACTTCCGGCTCGTATCAAAGACGAAATCAGTCGCATGGGTAAACCTTCCACCCTTTCCGAATACAAGATCCTTGCCCAGACTATCGACGCTCGATACTGGGAACGGAAGGGAGAAGTCGCCCGCGAAACTAAACCCACCACCTCCATTCCTCCTAAGCAAACCACGTCCGATCGGACGAATTCCAACTCGTCCGGACCTTCGAGGTACAAATCCGACAAACCCGCTACTTCCGCATCATCCTCCGTTTCTAAACCTCCGGACCTTACCTCCAAGTTAGGAAAGGACGGGAAGCTCACGTCCGAAGAACGTAAGAGACGGATGGATAACAAACTCTGTCTATTCTGCGGTGGACCCGGCCATTCGGCTCGGGAATGCACCAAGTCTACTTCGCGCGCTGCCAAAGGCCGCGCTGCAGTAGTAACTCCGGAAGACAAACCGGAGGCTTCGGATGAAGCAAAAAAATAGTCCGCAACCCTCCCGACTCCGCACGGGATGAGGGTTGCGTTGACTCTACCCGTGCAACGGAGCTACGTCTCAATGCTGTTTCTCTTTCCGATCCGAACTCTCTTTGTCCATACGTTTCTATTCCTACTTTTCCTGATATTTCTGATTTTCCTTCACTAATTGATTGTGGTTCCTCTCACTGTTTTATAGACTCTGATTTCGTCCGAAAAAATAAAATTCCTACATATCCGATATCTCCGCTTTCTCTCCGTTTGTTTGATGGTACTTGTAATAATATGATTTCCGAAGCTATAGATTTGCCTATCTGTTTTCCGTCCGGTGTAGTTACCTCCGATACGTTTTACGTTACTCCGTTGGATTCTTCTTGTTTTATCGTTCTTGGATATAGCTGGCTCACCCTACACAATCCGTTGATTGACTGGGTTTCGGGCAGCATCGATTTCCGAACGACTTCTCATGGAATGCCTTCGACACCTCCGACGTCGCTTCCGTCTCCGGATCCGCATCCTCCGATGGAAGATTTACCTCCTCCGACTACATCCGGAACCTCCGCTGATAAAACCATCCCCAACATTTCCTTGATCAATGCGGTTGCCTTTTGCCGGGCCTGCAAATTGGAAGGATCGGAACAGTTCAGCATCTACCTTCGTCCGACCGGTGTAGACCTCCGGTCCGCTTCCCTTTCATCCGATCCTCCGGACCTGTCCGGAATTCCTCCGGAATATCACGAATTCTCGGATGTGTTCGATAAGGGCAAAGCCAGCCAACTTCCTCCTCATCGTCCCTATGATCTCAAAATCGAGTTAGAGGAAGGAACTAGTCCGCCCCTCGGAACCATTTATTCTCTATCTGCAGTTGAGCTTGCAGCCCTCCGGAAGTTTCTTGATGAAAATATTTCCTCCGGACTCCTCCGTTCCTCATCCTCTTCTCACGGAGCTCCTGTCCTGTTTGTCAAGAAAAAGGATGGCTCCCTTCGCCTCTGTGTAGATTTCCGTGGACTTAACCAGATTACCAAGAAAGACCGATATCCGTTACCTCTCATTACCGACCTCCTAGACTCTCCGAGCCGCGCTAAAGTCTATACCAAAATCGACCTCCGATCCGCTTATCATCTCGTCCGGATAGCGGACGGAGACGAATGGAAGACCGCGTTCCGAACGCGTTATGGCTCATATGAATGGTTGGTAATGCCGGAAGGTCTCACTAACGCTCCGGCTGCATTCCAACGCTTTGTCAATAGCGTGTTTGCTGATATGCTGGATGTATGCGTTATCGTATATCTGGACGACATCCTCATCTATTCCCAAGACCTTGCATCCCATAAGGAACATGTCCGAGAAGTCCTTCTCCGTCTCCGAAAACATCGACTCTATGCTAAACCCGAAAAATGCGCGTTCCATACCACATCCGTTGAATACCTTGGTTACATCCTATCTCCGGACGGCTTGACCATGTCGTCCGAGAAGATCCAGTCCATCGTTGACTGGCCGGAACCTCGGAAAGTTAAGGATATTCAATCCTTCCTCGGATTCGCAAATTTCTATCGTCGATTCATTTTCAATTACTCGGACATCGTAGTTCCGCTCACCCGTCTTACCCGCAAGGGGGTTACTTGGGATTTTTCCGATGATTGTCGGAAGTCTTTTGAAACACTCAAGAAAGCTTTCACGTCCGCTCCGGTGCTTACGCACTGGATTCCGAATGTTCCGATAGTCGTAGAAACCGACGCCTCTGACTACGCTATAGCCGGAATACTTTCCATAGTATGTCCGGACTCAGAGCTTCGTCCGGTGGCATTTTATTCTCGGACGCTTACCGCTCCGGAACTCAACTACGACACTCACGATAAGGAACTTCTAGCCATCCATGAAGCTTTTCGGACGTGGCGACATTACCTTGAAGGCTCTGCCGAGCCGATAGACGTTGTCACGGACCATAAGAACCTTGAGTATTTCTCTACCACAAAACTCCTCTCTCGCCGTCAGGCCCGCTGGTCGGAATTCCTCCATCAGTTTAACCTAGTCATCCGTTTCCGTCCCGGAAAACTCGGAGCTAAACCGGATTCCCTTACTAGACGCTGGGACGTCTATCCCAAAGAGGGGGATAAGGACTACGCTCGAGTTAACCCTCACAATTTCCGTCCGGTATTCACTTCGGAACAGTTAGCTTCGTCCCTCCGAGCCTCAACTCTAGTAACTCCGGTTCTTAGGGCAGCCGTTCTGATTGATATCGACCAGCTCCGGAAAGACATCCTGACCGCACTTCCTAATGACCCTATCGCATCCGAACATCTTCCGGAACCTTCGGATCCGAGATGGACGGTGGACGATAGTGGTTTCCTCCGCTGCGACAACTGTATATATGTTCCGGAATCTAATAATCTCCGTCTTCGCGTCCTCCAGAATACTCATGATCATCCGTTGTCCGGACACTTCGGACAGAACCGGACGCTAGATATCATCCGACGCGAGTACACTTGGCCAGGAATCCGTACCTATGTCAAAGACTACGTCAAGTCTTGTACTTCCTGCGGCCGAGCTAAGGTTCCGAGACACAAACCTTACGGATTGCTCAAGCAGTTACCCATACCGGAAAAGCCTTGGAATTCTATATCCATGGATTTCATCGAGCACCTTCCGGACTCATCCGGCTTTACAGCCATCCTCGTCGTAATCGACCGTCTATCCAAACAAGCTATATTCATCCCTACCCACGACACCATTACCTCTCCGGATCTCGCTCGTCTATTCGTCCTCCACGTGTTTTCCAAGCACGGAGTTCCATCCCATGTCACTTCGGACCGAGGAACAGAATTCGTATCGCATTTCTTCCGGTCCTTAGGAAAAGCATTAGATATGGTCCTCCACTTCACGTCCGGATATCATCCGGAAGGAGACGGACAAACCGAACGAGCGAACCAAACCCTTGAACAATACCTCCGGATATACTGCAACTATCAGCAGGATAACTGGTCGGAACTACTTCCCTTGGCAGAATTCGCTTATAACAACGCTCCGAGTGCTACTACCGGAGTATCACCCTTCTTCGCCAATAAGGGATATCATCCGAACCTATCCGTTCATCCGGAACGTGACCTCTCATCCGCCCGCGCACGAGACTATGCAGTAGACCTTGACGAACTCCATCAGTTCCTCCGAGAAGAAATGGCCCACGCACAAGAAAGATATCAAGGACCTGCGGACGCCAAACGGAAACCTGCTCCGGATATGAAAATCGGAGATCCGGTCTTCGTCAAAGCAAAATACTTCCGATCCACCCGTCCGTCCAAGAAACTCTCGGAAAAGAACTTAGGTCCGTTCGAAATCATAGCTCGTCCGGGTACGCATTCTTTCACCATCCGACTTCCGGATTCCATGCGCTCCGTACACCCAGTTTTCCATGTCTCGCAATTAGAACCAGCCACACTCAATACCATTCCTAATCGTATCCAATCGCCTCCGCCTCCGGTCGAAGTCGACGGAGAACCCGAATATGAGATATCCGAAGTTTTGGACTCAAAATTAGACCGTCGGAGAAGACAATGTCAACTCCTATACCTCGTCCGATGGTCCGGATATGAAGGAACGGACGAGGAGACTTCATGGTTACTTGCTACGGAGCTCGGTAACGCATCCGAACTAGTTTCGGACTTCCACGCTGCATATCCGAACAAACCCGGTCCTATTCAACTTTGAAGTACATAGTGTGCATACGAAATACAAGTACATTTAGAGAAGAAGCATAAACGGACCAGAAATTCCTACATCTCCATAGACCCATCCGCCTCTCCGGATCCGCCTGCATCACTTCCGGACGCCCTTTCCATCACCTCATCTTCCTCCTCCGGACCCGGAGACGTCCGAAATCCCTTCCGAATATGTCCGAACAACATGGCTTGAAATTCCCTCTGTTGCTGAAGGAACAGCTCAATTCCGGAGCTCATCCGGTCCGCTGCAGCCCTGCTGCCTTCCGCCGCCTGAATACTTCTCTCCAAAAGGGTGTTAGTCCTAGCCAGCTCCGCCACTATACTGTTGGCTGCGGCCACCCAAGCCTGATCATCGTATTCCGTCTCCATCTCCTCCGGATCTTCAGGAGTCGGACTCTTCTGACGTTTCTTACCTTTACCTTTCGGAGATGGAGATCCGGCAGCATGCTTCCTCTTCTTGCCCTTGGGCACCTTGACAGTTCCGGGTCGTCCGGGGCACGTAGCCTTGTCCTTCCGGCAGATATCGCAAGACTTGACCTATCCGGACGTCAAAACACTCGGATCCGAAAAAAAACACGGATTAACTCACCAGAGCATTGCTCTCCGCATCCGTCCAAAGGCAAGTCCGGCCTCTGTCGCTGCAACGCTTGCAGGATCCGTCCTTGTCAGCGGAAATGGCACGAGACTTTTCATCCGTCAGGCAAAGCCATCATAACCATCCGAAACTCACCATTTCCTCTACTATCTCCCTGCGCCGTTTGTTTTCTGCCTCCACCCGAATTTCGGACTCTCGAATCCTCTTAAGATCCTCCTGAATCTTCCGTTCCTCTTCACGCTTCCGCTCCGCCTCCTGACGCTTCCGAATCTCCTCCTCCTCCTTCCGAGCCGCAGCTTCAGCGTCCGCTAGTTGCTGTTGAAGCTCCAGCAGTTTCTGCTTAGCAGTCTTCTGAGATCCGGAGGTGTTGCCAGACATTTTCGATAGAGCGTTATAGAGAGTAAAAAGTGGGAAAGGAAGAATCATCCTGGGACGTCCGCCCTTGAGTATACCTGTCCGATTCCGAACTCAGACGCTTCTCCATCATCTCGCGATAATCTCGTCCGGTCCGGACCGATGGTTCTTGTGCCTCTAGGGATCGGCCCTAAGGGGGGGATACTGTCATATCCCATATATTCACGCTTCTCTTCCGGACTTCGGACCCTGAGATCCGGTCCGGTCCGATGTATAGATCCGCTTCCGATCCGATTTACGATAAGCTTTCTAATTCATTTCCTGTTTCATATAACGTTAAACACAGCCTATTCGGTATTTCCTCTTCCCGGTGTTTCGGTTATGCTTATTACCGGTATGATTACTGATCCGTTAACCTATGTCTCATTTCCGACTCGCGTTTGATAACCTTTGCACATGCTTCGTACATAGCCTCGGACCCTTGCTTACTGATACTTCCGTTATCCTCATAGTATATAAACTCGTGTATATGTCCTGTAGTACCTCAGTTCGAATATCATCTTAGTTTGTCCTCTTTCTGTCCTCCGGACTTGAGTTCTCCTTACTCTTGTCACTCTCCGAGACTTCGGATAGATTCCGATAGTCTATATCCTCGGCTCTGCCTTCGGGTAGTCTTTACTCTGTTAGTTTCTAGTTCGGATACGTCCGGATTAGCCTTATACGCGTTTCCGATATCCGGAAGACTTCCGGATATACTACGAGACCCGTCCGGACCTTCGGACGCGTTATCGTTAGTACTTTGAAATAAGGGACAGTACTTGGGAAAGGGGCACAGCGTACGAGCTGAGGCCGAAGTCCTTCGGATCCGATCTTACGAGAGTACGACCTTAACACATTCCGAGGTATCTGTTGCTCATCCTGTGATGCAATGGACGATTCGGAGGGAACTGAAGGCTGTTCATGTATATATTCACAATGTATTAAATAGAAGACTCACCCATACTGAGGTCATTGAAAAAAGGACTGGATTCAGGCGAGACCTCCATTCCTGCAGGCTTAGTGAGAGCAAGTACGACGTACATGCAAGAACAAGCACACACTTGGGCAGCATTGTCTTCAAATCCCTTCAAGAGCTTTTCGAAGACACCATCCCAGCCTTCAGATGCTTTTGCAAAGTTCCACACCTTAAGAATACGGTGATATGCAACCTGCATTTCTAAATGTCAGTTGATAGTAGACACAATGTCCATCAAACAGTTGATGAATAGAAAAACTCACGTGCTGGACGTGTCAACCCCTTGCACGTACAAACAAGTCACATGTTATGATTCATCATGACCAATATAAATATATGACAACACCATAGAATAGGAGTATAAGAAATATACGAAGGGCAGTGACTATGGCGCAAGGTTGCACTGATCTTACACGTCACAAAACCATGGACAACACCAAACTTTTGAATGGCTTCTTTGACCGGCTTAGCCCTGAAATTGAGATAATGATATTCGACATCCTACCTCTACCAGACCTTGCACGCTTCTCCGAAACCAGAACTGGAAACCAGATAGATGTCGCAAATTATATGGTCAGAAGGCGCGATAACATATTCAAGACATTTGTGGACGACATCCCCTTGTTCATCCAACTCTTGAAATTCACAGAATCTATAATATCAGGATCCAATGCATTAAATCTTATCATGCCACAATCGCAGCAAGTTGTGGCACACAACATCGATGTCTACACCACAGAACAATATGAGCTTGTAGTGGTGGAATATTTGAAGAACCAAGAAGGATATACAGTCGCAGATAAAATTAGCCCGAAGCCAAAATACGACGGCAGTGCAATAGCCAGGATTTACAAACTGGAGAATGGAGAAAAGAAGATAGATATCATCGTAACTCACTGGAAGTGCGTAATAGCGCCAGTCCTGCAATTCCATTCCACCATCGTCATGAACTACATCACAGCGGACGATATTGTCTGCATGTATCCCAAATGGACTTGCAACAGAAAAGGATTCATAAATCCACAACTCTACATGGAAGACAAGACAAACCTACGGACTGTCGAAGCTCTGATGAAATACACAAAGCAGGGATTCAGATTATGCGCAGAACCTTTCCAGTTGGGAGTGCACAACTGCAGCAGGAGTATCAATTGCCCACATGCTACGCGGACGACTGTAGATGAGCGTATGTTCCACTGGAATATCAACAACGGCACGGCCGTCAGAACGACAATGATGGATTGCTGGGACATGCCAATCATAGTGTGGTCCCTTGGAGGTCACGGATGCATGACAGAGAGTAACAGGAGGTCGCTGAATCACATCCTGGTCGCAGCCTAGAGAGAAGTGGACAAATGACCATGATGAATGAGCACAAGGAAATGAGAAGGAAAGATGAAACGAACTGGCCGCTTCCATTAACTATTCACTTGTATTTGTACTACCAACCTCTAGACACGAGGTTAATGGAGGACTTGAACAACTGTAGTGACTGAACTAGTGTAAACAGGATGACAATGAGGTGAGCAGGATAACAGTAAGACAGACCAAGGCTGCACACAATATGATTGGACCGTAACAGGCTCGGCAGCGAACAGCTTTGGAGGAATGAATGAAGAACTAGTGTGCTGAAGTATGTATCGTAACAGTGCTCGGCCGCGCCAGTCCTCGACACTTCAGTATTTTTACATTCACGTTCACACAGCCTTACGCCACGCCATGGAGGTTGCAAATCGCAATCACAATGAACATTCTGATCCATATAACATATCAAAGCGCAATCGTCAATGAACAACAGAAGAAACAGAAGTTGGACAGGTAAAGAGTAGTCGGTCGTGTTGAAGACCTGCCTTCGAAAAGTAACATCAAGCCTTTGGCAAAAAATGGGCAGTGCGCCGTGGACCCTCCATGCCATCAACAGCGAAAGCACGAAACAGAAGTAAAATGAAGCATCAAGGGTCACTCCGCCGTGTTGAAGATGTGACTCAAACAGTAAGAGTAAGTAAAGAATATCAGAAACAAACGTGCAATGCGCTCGTGTAACAACAAAAGGCAGAAAGACAATGTGGGCGCACCTCACTGGCCACCATGCTCAAAAGAATCAAGACCACAGACTGAGACATGCATAAGTCAACCAGATCGACCGATCAATCCAGAACACATCCTGTAACTCAGCACAGGTGGTTATACACAGACGAAGCCATCCGAGACAGACGCCAAAAAATATACTCGAGGTCATCCCTCCGTCGCGACTGTGGGGCTTGCAAGACCACAGTCAGGTCTATAGAAAGCAAACCGCGCACGGTCAGCACGCCTTTTCAGGCCTGAGAAGCTAGGAAGGGATGACAGAGCAAGAAAAGGACTCGTCACATACTGACCTCTTATATACTTTTGCTAAGCACCCGATCCACTCAGCGCGCAGCCTGGGCCTGATTCGCATGCGATGAACACGGCAAAAGTGTTAAAAAAGAAGTGAACCACGGCGCGCATTCCCAAGTACGGCATTTTTCGCCCCAGGACGAAAAATTACGGTATAGGACGTAAGCGTGATGACAAAATATTGCCGCTTGCGTAGAGCAGGTCAAAAGAATAGAGGTTGTACGAGGGAATTAAAACGGTAGTAGAAAATCAATAAGACTTTCCGGAAGGAATCGCCCCACCCAAACGAACTGAGCAAGGTCTCCGCATGCTGATCGAACCCTGTAATGTAGAAAGTTGCTGCAAGTGCCTCGATGCAGTTCAGCCGCCAAGGCTTCGCGTAATTGGTGGAATTGGTAGCAAACAAGTAGGGAACTACCAATAACCCATCATCAACCAAAGAGACGTGTAAGATAAGAATGGACCTACGAAGTCGTTTGTGTGGGCTGGCAATTTTGGAGAATGGGACGTCGTCTATGCGGGCCCAGGAACATTCAACAACGGCAATACCATCTCGCACAACGATCTCTTTGTCTGCTGGACTCACGACGAGGGTCCCTTTTGGACTGGCGGAAAATATTGATGTTAGTGTAAACGGATGTTTGGAACAGGTAGACGCACAATACGACCACGCCTCAATATTTGGATCCCAGCCTCAGCTCCGTTATAAGACCGAGGCGGGCGAATTTCTTCCCAGAACATCGGCGTGGATCACAATGGTCGAAGTCCTTGATTGTTTGTATTAGAAAAATTGGCTCAGAGCAAATGCCACGTTAACGCACGAACATCGCAACAAGGACATCGATGTGCAGTCGCCCGGCTGTGCGCTCATGAGTGATCGTTCAACTACCTTGTTAAATCACTCACATTCATCATCTTCACCTCAGGAATGATTTGAGCTGTCATCTTCGATAATGCTTGAAGGCTTGGCGGAGTCCTCAGGGAAGCTAGAGAATGACTGGGATCGCTGAGAAGTTCTCGTGCTCTTATGTCGTTGTGCACGTCCACCACGTCTTGGTCTGTTCACACAGGAAGACGGAGCATTATTTTTGCCCATGATCGTGTGTACTGAACTCCTCAAGCTTTCGAGTCAAAAGATGACTTCACACGATGCGCATCAAGTCGGTGATCGCTGCTAAAACCCAAATGGAGTCGAAAGTACCGAGGGTTTTTTTTTGTATATCAACCCATTCACAACTAGGCATATCACTTATGAAAAAGGAAGCGGTAAAGATGGAGGGTACAGGGATGCCCGGAGGGCCATTGTGAATCAGAGTAACGGTGGGTGCATATTTCGGAAATAGCCGAGCTAATTTCAGTTGTTTATTATTATTTGCTGTCTCGGTACAATCGATCATTGGTTCTACTTTGGGTCTCAATTATTCTACTTCGGGTCATTTTACGTATCTGCTCGTCAAACCGCGTCAATACTCCTACATCATAGTGCATAAGATGTCACACATAACACACTCGGCTACGATGGGGCCATTACCCATGAAAGGTAGAAAAGTCTTGGTAAGTCACAACATTCATGTGCAGCGGCACGTGTATAATAAGCATTGTTTACCAGACACAGGTGGATATATGGTTAGATTCAGTAAGTTCATTCCGTTGGGCACAGCTGCCGGCACTTTACCTAAATTATCCAGCGCACCGACCAATCGGTCGCACCTCCCCTGCCTCCCCCGCCGGCCCGTTATGTGTCAATGAAAAACATCATTCTCCGTGTCGCAAATAAAGCCAAGACAATGTTTCAGGTGAGTGCTATGATCTTTCATTCCAGGCTATACTGTTAGATTAATACATCTTATATGGACTATTACCCATAAATACTCATACATCTTCTTGTCTTATGGTCCACTGCCCATGGAGGATGTATCCTACCATTCCGGGCTTATAAATCCTCGTGCTGGGGGGTTGAATGCCTCAAATGGACAATATCCCCCCTTTTTTCCGGCTGGCCCTTGCTTCCTCTGAATTGGTGCTTCTTGCACCGGCCAACGGTGGCTTCTTATGATCGTATAGCGGGCACTGTAGACAGATCTTAGATAGGATTTCTGAGAAGGTGCCTGCATCCCTTACCGGTGCCCTGAAGTGCTTGAACTTGTTGTGAATTTGCCAAGTCTCCTTATCACGTGATTTCATGTTTGTTTACTGAGCCAATCTCTTCGATTCTCTCATTGCACGGACGCAGCACAAGGAACTATCAAACATTGTGATCATCTAGATGTATGTCTCTCTTTCTTGTTTCTTTTGCATTTTATTCAATGATCACCTTGCAGTTCTCTCATCGCACGAACACAGCACAACGTTTAGATGTATGTCTCTTTCTTGTTTCTTTCACATTTTATTCAATGATCGCATTGCAGTTCTCTCATCGCACGAACGCAGCACAACATTTAGATGTATGTCTTTTTCTTGTTTCTTTCGCATTTTATTCAATGATCACATTGCAGCTCTCTCCCACATTTTCCCTGCCCTGCCCTCTCTTAGGGAACACCTCAACTCTGGGACGTTAAGATATGCAAACATGAGCTTTGACCACCTCCCATCGCATTTTCGACTCATATGTTTTCAGATGATCGCATTGCAGCTCTCTCCCACATTTTCCCTGCCCCGCCCTCTCTTAGGGAACACCTCAACTCTGGGACGTTAAGATATGCAAACGTGAGCTTTGACCACCTCCCATCACATTTTCAACTCTTATGTTTTCAGTCTCATGAAGATATAGTACCTGATGAATATCTCGACTCTTATTCACGGATCTCTGATTCACAAACATCACCTACCGCAGTACGGACTAACACTGGCAAGCATGGGAGGCAACCAGTCATGTTTCTGCTTTTCTCCTTGTAACATTGTTTTTTTTTGGCACATTTATTTCACATCTAGCACATGATTACATGCAAGATAGATTTTATTACTTAGGGCCACCAACATTTTAGATATGTCTCGTACTAACAATATGTATTAAAATTAACAAGATAAAAACATCAACAAATTAGTATGAAATATAGCAAGGGTGATAACAAACAAGATAGTGTTCGGACTATGACAATGAGCTGAGTAGATCAGTACGCAAGACAAACACAAGAAACGATATAATAACAGCAGGGACCAACGGACAAATGTGACAGCGTGCAACAAAGAAGAGACTCGGGAATAGTAGATCACACCTTCGCCTTCCTGCTCACTGGTTAACAAACCAAAGAGGATATATCATTGAGCACTCACTTGGATTTTGCGCTGTGGCTTGATGCATCCTCGGCCATACGACACTTCGCGGATGGCTTAGGAGGCACGTTCTCCTTTCCTAGGTGACCAATCGAGTTGGCGACGTCATTACGTGTTGACGGTTTAGACTTGCGACTGGTCCTATGACGCCCATCCTCGTGGTTCTGTTCTTCTGCAGTGTTAGAATCAACCTTGACCAATGTAGTTGTGACAGCAGGCATGACAGATGGTTGTATAGTAGGGTCTGGGGCCGTCTCTGAAGATACAACAGCAGGTGTAGTAGGAATAGTAGGAGCGGCAGAAGTAGATCCCGTAACAAGCGCTGTGGGAGAAGTGGGAGGCAGGACAGGTGCGATGGCAGGTTCAGTGGAAATGGGAGAAGTAGATCCTGCTTGGGTAACAAGTGCCACAGGAGATGTGGGAGGCAGGACAGGTGCGACAGCAGGTGCTGTTGAAATGGGAACAGTAGAACCCGCTTGGGTAACAAGCGCAGCTGGAGAAGTGGGAAGCAGGACAGGTGCAAAGGCAGGTGCAGTGGACATGGGAGAAGTGGGTCCTGCTTGGGTAACAAGCGCAGCAGGCGAAATTGGAGGCAGGACCCCATCGGGAAGTGTAGTGGAGGTTGTGCGGGGAGAAGCGTCAGCGAGTAGGTCATCGGGTGCCATACCAGGTGTCGACGGAAAAGAAGTGGTGTCCCAACTGTCAAAAGGGGCGAAGGGAAGCATAACAGAAGGTTCCTGCTGTCCATGAGACTTGGACTGAGTCTGCAGCATTGCGCCAAGAACAGAATCAAACTCTGGAGTAGCCCAGTATGGTGTCTCACCTCCAAAGGTAGCGGAGCCACTAGAGTAGAAGTCCAAACTTGTCTCCATAGACGGAGATGATGAAGGTTCAAATGGTAAGGAAGCACCTGCTGATACATCCCATGGGGATGACTGTCCAGTCATCAGATATATTTTGCTGGATGTTGGTGATGCAGCCATGATGGGCGATACATCCCGAATGGATACTGGTCCGTCCGATATATCTTGCGACTCCTGAGCAGACATTAAAAGGCCAGGATCCTTGTCTGTTGAGTTTGCAGGTTAGTTCGACGTCACAATGTCCCAGGTTTGCAGGCTTACCATATACGCGACACAAGAAATCACGGAAAGGCCCCATGACACCACGCTCAAACCCCGGATATGCCATACTGAAGTTGTTGTTGTGTTTCATTAAGCCAACGTGAAAACTTCGCAAGGTCAGTACAGCGAATTATACACATGAAATGCCCACTGAGCTGTACACGTCAATCTGGCCTTGTGCCTCGGGGGATGGACCGCCAGCGAGAAGTGAGAAGGACATCCTGGTCGCATCTGCCAGACCCTTTAAAAACTTGTTGGTGACAGCAGCCAGTTTGTCCAAATTTCTATATGATGTCAGTGAGTGCATTAATCAATACAATGTGAATGACTCACTGTGATTGATTAGCCTCCGACTTACTCCACGGCCCTTCCTCTTTGTCCTGCACTTTTTGCTGCTTCTGTTCCTCAAGGTATTCCTTCACTCGCGCTTTGACTTCGGGCGTCTCGTTGACGTATAGTGCAGCAGTTTCCTTCTTGACGAGTGCGACCCATTCTCCATTGGTTAATTTCCGTTCCTCCTTGACTGCTGCGAGCTTTTCTTGTACGATAGGCTTGATGCAATCACAGTAGTAGAGCTTAGAGTAAGCCCCTTGTTCCTGAAGCCTACGAGTTAGTTTTTCACACTCAGTAATCTTCCGAACCACAGCATTGATAATGTTGGTGGCATGGGCTTTTGCCTTTCTGCCAGCCTTTGTCGCCCCAAAGTTATTTTTGAACCGATTGTGCAATTTCTGGAAGAACACATCAGCCGGACTCCAAAAAGGTCTGGGACAAACTTACCACTTTTCGGGCGTCTTCCGCTAATTTCATTTCATTAAGCTCCTCCAACGTCATAGGCCCTAATGCTGTGACCCCAGTCGGCCTTGGCTCGGGAAAGGCCTCAAACCAGTTTTCATAAAGGTCTGCAAAAAAGTTCCTATAATTACCACACTTTTCACTTTGCTTCACGAGGAACGCTTCATAGTATGGTTTGAGCCATTCCTCTTGTTCATCAGACGTCCATTTGGGAGGGGCCATCTAAATTTGTATTAGACTTTTTTATCAATAGCAAAACCTGACACTTACGATATGACACGTATAATGAGCTGATAAGTAAAGCGAGATGAAAATTTACAAGATGGCTGTACATATATAATAATATCCCACGCATGGGCCAAGATACTGGCATGGTAATGTTTGGCAGATAAGCCATAGTAATTTCGCAGTTGCTCAGCAAGTTCCTCACCTTCGAGAAGCCGTACACAATGTCAGTATGGGTAGCATGATGAAACCAGCAATGGCTTGAACCACCTTCTTTTTCGTAGACAGTTTAGGTTGTACTATATTACAGTTTGGGGCGGTTGAAAGACTGCATCAGGCATAAGGGGTCACGTAAACCTAGCTATCATCTATGTACCTGCGCCCACCATACTAACATGGTAATGTTTGGCAAATACGCCATGAAACCAGCAATGGTTTGAACCACCTTCTTTTTCATGGACGGTTTAGGCTGTACTGCATAGTACAGTTTGGGGCGGTTGGCATCAGGCACGTACCTAAGTGTGTGATTTAGGCTGTACTATATATAGTACAGTTTGGGGCGGTTGAAAGACTGCATCAGGCATAAGGGGTCACATAAACCTAAGCGTGTATGAATATCCTAGATCGCCCACCGGTTGTCTTGATAAACCAACTCGAAGCTATCATCCCCTGCGCCCACCAGTCGCCTCGATAATACATAAACCCCTTAAGAATCGAGAGAAGTAGCTACTACCAAAGCATTTGAAATAAAAAGGCCTGCTTAGCATACAACTCCTCCAATTTTATGCCATTCACCAAAATAAAGGATAAGACATCTTCCAATGCCAACAGCACATCCTTAGCATCCTTCGTGGCTTGACAAGCACTAGTGTACCCTATACCACTCTTCCCCTGCTGTGATAAGTCATCTTCAGCATCCTGTAGCTCGCTGAATATGTCTTGGACAACTCCAATAGCCGAACGAATCCTGTCGGACACACCAGTTGCCAGGTAATCGAGCAAGAGCTCGTTGATAACCTCTTGAGGCTCGCCTCCGAGATATTTTCGCAAGGGACCTTGCAATTTTTTCCTGAGTGATTTCGGCGCATCTGATGAAGTCTTGTCCCTGTCGACCCGAGCTGAGTAAAGGCATTCCATTTGAGACACGACATGAATGCAACTTACATGATATTGGATGAAGTCTTGTGGGGATTTGTGTTGTCCCTGTCTACCCGAGCCAGATATTTATCTTTCATCTTAGCACTAATCGTGGACTTATTACTGCCAGCGCATGCAATGAGTAACTATGTTAGCATAAGAGATCAATGTAAGAATCAAGCACATACTGTGCATAGTAAGCATGTTTGTGCATTCGTTTGGCCTCTTGACGTTCTTCCGGAGTATTGTAGAGCTTGGGTCAGGGCATTGAAAACAGTGATGAAATTGTGGGGTAGAAATTGAGTAGAGTTCCGTGAGGAGTTGTAATTCATTGTGTGTGGGACTTTTATAGGACCAATTCAACGCGATTAACCAGTGCTGGTATAGATAAATCACAGTAAGCCTAGCTGCATATTCAGGCTTCAGGACCTCAGATCTAGTAATTTCAGCGTAAGCATCACCCACTAAATATGCAAGGCTGTATATGTATCACCATGAGCTCACTTGTCAACCTTGTTGATGTCGCTTCAAATCAGCAGCGGCGCCGGGTTTCAATCACATCAATACATAAACTGTGACCTCATCAGATTCATCAATATTTGTTCAGCTCAATCTCAAAATTATTGGTCCATGAAGTTCATGCGTGAATGTGTGCAGGAGTGACTTGATTACACGATATACAAAGCAACAAAAAGGCGACTATTCACAACAGTTACAACTATATAACAGTGAAGCAACCAAATCAGACTTTGGCAGCTTCGCCTCATTCAATGGCTCTCCTCAAATTCTCCTCACCCGCTTCAAGTGAGTCAACCTTGGAGAAAATAGTGCGTGGTACACCCTGAACTTTTGGTGCGACATTGTCCCTGGGAAAGTTTTAATGAGGCTTGCGGGCGGCTTGGACAACTTACCAGCCATTGAAGACTCCAATATAACGACCGCGCATCACGCAGTAGTAAGGGGCACTAGGATTGGCCGCCGCAGGCATGTTATACAAGATGCCGTGGTAGAAGTAGAGGAAGCACTCGTCAGCCATGGCATCTGCTACTTTGGCGAAGAACTCGTGTGATTGCTCGATTACGGTAATTTTTGGCAACTTGTCACTGTAAGAGCCAAGGGTCACATAGACAGACAACGTATTTGGGTCGGCCACATAGTCTTCAGCAGGGATACCGGACAAATTGAGGCCACCATTGGACGAGGCAGTTGTCTTCAAGGATGGTTCACCAGGACCCTTCATATTGGAAGACGCATCTGAGAATCAATCAGCATGTGAATCAATCAGTAAAGAAGCTAAGGAAATTTGTACGTACCATCAGCAGTTGGAGCCATAATAGAAGTCGTCTTCAAGGATGTTTCACTGGGACCCTTCATATTAGAAGACACATCTGAGAATCAATCAGCATGCGAAACAATTGGTAAAGAAGCTAAGGAAATTCGTACATACCAGCAAAAGTTGGAGTCATAATAACATTGACAAGGGCCTTTGCCTGACCAGGCGTCAACCATAGACTAGCAAGTAATTTGGATATGGCATCTTTTGGTACCAATGTGAGTATAGTACGAAGCCATGCAAGCACCAATAGGCGTACCTATGACACCGTCTGACATATTATCAGAAACTACAAAGGGCGGGGTGGAGGGAGAGGTGTCAGCTTGAGGGACAGTTGATTGAGTCATTGCGACAGTAGAGTTGGGTTAATTGGTTGGTTGGCAATGTCTCGTTAAGTAGTCGGTCGATGGTTCAGTACATGGAGGTAGCGTGGTCGAAGATGTAGCCAGAGTTGAAGAAATGGAAAAACAGTTCAAGAATCAAAGGCAGATGGGTCGAGGGAATATGAAAGAGAATGTCGTTTGGCTGTGATGAGCCATGGAACTCGACCCGTTAGGCAAGGACAAGGTGTACGTAGGACAGCACTGGTGAATCTGGAACTGTGGGAACATCTTCGATTTGGTAATGACTTTGTACATATGATGATACTCATCATGCATTGCAGTTCTTTCTGGTGCTAGAAGCCCTTACTCATTGCACATTGCGGTTCTTTCTGGTGCGGTGTCCTTTTTTGCTGCTTATTGATGTTTCCTCCCCTTGAAATAGCATAGAATCAGACATACATGGGTAAGTGCCAGTATTTGTATGACTCAATGTGCATGAGCACTACGCTAATTACATGTACAGACATTAACCGTGTCCAGTGTGACAAGTTCGGAAATGTAGTGCCCAGGGCACCTAGGATATATCCTCGGAGTCGATGGATTCTCGCATATGGTGAGTCACTCATTGCATGTTGACCACTGGGCCTTGATGCAGCCTCTTAGACATGTCTAATCTCAGAGGCCGCCCTTCCAAGCGTCCAAAGCTTATTCAACACGGAGGTCATAGTGCCTCCGCTGAGCTTCATACGCGCCATCTCAGCTTTGCCCTAAGATCCAATGGTGGATTCAGCCTCCGAATGTCTTATCTTCCTGCTCCAGCACCTGCCATAGAACCTGCAGAAGCACCATCTCATGTATCCACTGAGATTGACCCATGGAATGAGATGGAGCACAGTGCTATATTTTCTCCAGAAGACCTTCAGCCAGGTGACGAACCGAGGCCATGAACACGCCGACAGACACCAGGAGTTTGTCCTTTAGTTTAATCAGTAGCACTTATTTTAACCATAAATTTGCAGGATGACCCAATCCTCCTTTGGCTAAATGAACGTGAAACTTACTTGAACGAGCTTCTATACCTGGAGGGTCAGGGAAAAAATGACCATGAAGCATGTTCTTGCAGGAAACCTTCGCCCTCTTTCAGATGTCAAGATTGCTTTTCAACGGAGCTATTTTGCCATGAGTGTGTTTTGTCGTTGCATGCCAGTGCACCACTCCATAGAATCAAGGTTCGTAAGCTATCTATTGCTCTTTGCTAGTTCTCTTATCATCCACCACTGTTTAGGAGTGGAAAGATAGTTTTTTTCACACCACATCGCTCAAACATCTCGGTTTCCGCATTCAGCTAGGTCACAAGCCAGGGGAATCTTGTCGTCGCCCACGCCCCGCCTATGACAATGATTTCATTATCATCGACGTTCACAGTATACATGAAGTCAGCCTTGACTTCTGTAACTGCAAGCATGAAGCCCCGCATTTCAAGCAGCTCCTTTGTGCCCGGCTTTTTCCTGCAACGGTTACGGATCCTCGAACGGCTGCGACATTTAGCGTGCTGGATCTCTTCCACTTGTTATCTTTTGAGTCTAAGGTCTCTGCGTATGAATTCTATCACAGCCTTGCACGGAGGACGGATAATACTGGCATACGGCCAATTCGAGTATGTTACATTTACATTGCTTTTATAAACAAGTACACTGATATATGTTTTTCAGGATCAATATTCTGTCTTTCTAAGAATCATGCGTGAATGGAGGAACCTCAATGCACTCAAGTGTGCTGGCCGTGGGCACGACCCTGCTGGTGTGGACGCTACTCAAGAGGGAGAACTCGCTGTTTTATGTCCTGCGTGTCCCCACCCAGGCATAAACTTGCCCCCAAATTGGGAAACTTCAGATCGGCAGTGACTGTTTGATTTGATGTGCTACGAACATATCTAACAGCTTTTAGATGGCTCTACGCAGGTTTCTTTGCAATTGACACCAATTTCCGTCTCAAGCGCCGGCTTGTCTCCTCCGATGCCAAAGATCCAGGGCTCACACATGGTTGGGGTTATTTTGTTGAAGAACACCAGTACAAGACTTACTTGGCTGAGAACTCAGGCACTGTTCAAGAGGTAAGATTTTGCACTCAATGTTTTATCATTATGATTGACAAACTCCTCGTTCTGACAGAAAAGCACTTGCATTAGTCACAACGCCGTCAACATGGCTGATACCAAGGCTTCGAAGGGTCTGGCTGCAACCGGTGTCAGGACAATTGATTGTGCCCGACATGATATGAAATTGCCCAATGGTGTGGGCGATCTTCAAAAGGGTGAAAAGTGCGTACCTTTCTTTATGATGTCGTTCTAGTATTCATTGTGCTACAGATACCTGAATATGGACTATATTGTATTTTCAGCTCTCGCCAGGTTCCCTCATCTCACTAATGTCAATCTATCGTACGATTTCATTGACTTGCATCTGATCGCCGATGTCACTTCAGCAAGCTTTTCTTTTGCATACGCCAGCCTCACTCAAATAGATCCCAGTTCAAGAAAAGAGTCTGAGCAGATACTAACCGTTTAAGATTATGATCCAGTGGACCCAGCCCTGTTTGTCCAGCGCACTTACCTTCATTTCCTATGGCTTCCTTGTGTATGTCCTGCTCTAACCGCTCTATATATTTTCTAATAAAATCATATTCAATCAAGCCGTTCTCTCTCTTTATTCCATCTTTTTATCGCATCCAAGGAACTCCGGATCTCGCAGAGGACCAGTCACATCCTATTCACGCCTTTATCTTTATCGAGTTCTCCTTTCTCTTCGCGCAGCCACGAACAAGTACCATAATGAGCTTCCTCAGATTACAGAAGACGGAGGTGGTGCATGCGAAGTAGAGGAGAGCATGATTTGGTATGCTTTGGGGTAAGAGAAAGTCGACACCAGTGCGATGGAAGTCTGGTTGGCTCTAGCGCATGGAGAAGCGTGAGTGAGTGAGTGCTTTTACCTTGCTTCTGGGGACATCATAACGACTTTGTAGAGTTCAGATTCATATACTCAAGCTCTCTCTTCAAGTCTTCTTGGACCATGCACCCCATTACCACCCTTCGAGGTGCCACCCACCGAATTTGATCGCCCCATCCTCTATCGAGTGTCTCGAGTTCTTCATGAACAAAATCTCAATGTGGCAGCTCGTATCACTCATGAAACAATTTTCATTTCAGTCATTTACAAACCGTCATTTTAGTTCCTCGATCCCGCTCTCAGAGACTACTAGCCTAGTCGAACTCATGAACTCAATCGGTTTGTTCGTGTTTGTTTCTTTATCTTGTATAATCATGAAATTCATTCGATTTAATTATTACAATGTGATAGCCTGGATACAAGTGCTAAGGATTACAAGGCGCTCCAGGGCTTCTGAAAGTTCCAATTCTGACCGTCTTTGAGCCTGGTGCCTGTCTAGCATGGGTAAGTGTTTGTCTACAAGATGTATTCAATCAGGACCAGCTAGTGATGTTCGTCAGGCAGGCTGGATTTAGTACGGCCTGGGAGGTGTTCGCTAATTATATCCTGTCTTGATGTCATCAAATCGCATCAACGATCAGCGTGAGAACAAAATCGCCTAGCAAGTCTCACTATGGCTCTGACGGTACGTCGAAAAACAAGTCGAGACGAACCCGTGTACTCAGCATGCTCTCATACAAGACCCTAACATTCGACCACCAGGAGCTGCTGAAGTGCAGCGTCCCTATCTGGCCAACACAGCTTCGGCGATACACCGAAACGGCACTACCGTGAGCGTGCATGTTACTAGGATGAACAACAAGAACTCACTAAATCCAATAGGAAATCTTTAGGTCGTGATTATATGGTGCAGGAGATGCAAACCGACCTTCCCCAGTTCGTCTTTCCCGTTTCTGACAGCAACAATTTGACAGCAGGGTCAATAGGCGCGAAACACGTGGGGATTGGGAAGAGAGTACTCATCCGTTGGGAGCTACATTTTATTATAATAAAACAATGGTGAGCACCGTGATCTTTAATTTGCAAGTTGCAAGTTGCACGCTCACTATAGAAATATAGAGGACATACACCAAAATGAACCTCCGGACTTGTTCGGACAAGCAGCTCCAGAGGCTCAAATCTTGGATTAACGCATCTAGAGCTAAATTACGTGGAAACTTGTGGTTTTTAGTCGTTGAACAGATGTCAGTAAGAGGCAAGGAGATATATCTGTATTACTACGTGGTACCGGAGAAACGCATTATTACCTGGCTAGAGCCAGTAGATGGTTATCTTCTTTTCCAGGAATGCACGGCGGCGTGGCATTGGAACCACAAAAGTACGTTATTTTTTCATGTTATCCTTCTTGAAATTGATCTTGCAGGACTCGAGCTTGAGGCTCAATTCTGGTGAGCAACGTCGTGTCAAACTGATCCGAACGTTTTTCATTATTTGACCAGGAAACATATCGAATATTTTCCAGTCGAGATCATAATCAGTCGCGAGGAAGTAAGAGCTTTACAGGCTCAATTAAACTGGTATCGTGTAGGCGAGTTATTTGGCATCGTGGTACTGGATCAGATTGACTGAGCGATAAACAGAAGCATTGGTGTTGGAAAGATCTACAGCGGCTTCACTATTCTGGAATCTGGATCAAATGAAGGAGATGGCCTCTGAGCTGGCCATTGCTGGTACGTACCTTGTTCTCAATCTGCATCGTCAAGTCGATGACGGAAGGACAGTGGAACTCGCAGGACCTGATGGGGTCGCAGATGCACCAGGTGTCGCAATCTGTGGTACGTATACCTTAGAATAATGGGTCATTAATAATAGGTTGACCTTGTTACTCATGAACAGCTAAATTATTCCATATAATCCGTACAATGTTCCTTTTCTGTACCAGACGAGATCAAACTGAACAGTCAAGAAGGGCATCATGAATACTTGAATCACTACGGCCAACCCGAAGCTCGCTTGATGTGAATGCACTCACTAGGCGAGCGACATGGAAATCTAGAGAACTCTCGTGTCATGACTGGTGTTTCAGTCGCAATGCTCTGGATTCTGATAATGGTACTTAAACGTCTTCAGGGTATCTACGTCAATGGTCTCGTAAGTGGGGTGGACATCAAGAAATTCACGGACGATTTCAACGCACAGGCTAAAGCCCAGACAACCGTGGTAAGTGCTATGTCGTACACCCAAACGAGAATACTCAGTCTCTGTCAGGCAAGCATTATCATGGCAGTCGATGCCAGCATTCTGGCCATCCCAGGTCTGGGTTCACAACTCGCTACAAAGGTGTTGTGTTCCATCTCATTCATCCTCAGTGTTTACTGCATTGTCGCATGTACAATAGCACAACAGTTCAGCTCCAGAATGAGATCCCTGGACTTTGCGGTTCGTTTTATTTACATTTGTGCAACTTGACCTTATGTTCCCGACTGAATAGGTATACTACATGCAAGGAAAAATGATCAATCTTGTGATCCTTGCGAGCATACCAAGCTTTATGTATCTGATGAGGTAAACAACCCTTCAATCGTGATCACTTGCTGCTCACAAGACTACTCCAGTTTGACATTTTCTATTCTTGGATTCCTCGCAGGTATCTTCACGATTGAATTTGGGCTAGACGTATCTGCAAAGATCGGATGTGTGTTGGCCTTCATTGTCGGGGCAAGCTTCACGATTCCATTAGTGATCGCCAGTTTTGGTCCCGGACTAATTCGATAATGAGGAACGGGAGCGGTGCATCTTACTGAACAACAACCAGTCCTGACATACAGGATCTTCGCGTCTTGATAAATTGCATGATCGTTGCCCATAACTCTGTCAGCATTACTTTCTCTCTTTTACCGTGATTTCATCTTTGCAACTCGCACATTAGATATCTGCACGTTCAGCTTGGGTCAAAGCCTTCAACAATGCACACATTACAATGAAGCTGCTGACCACTTCACTGCCATTGTCAACTCCACTACTTACGCTGACCCATCACGCCCCAATTAATACAGGCTGACCTGGATGGTGACATAGTTGATCAGCATCGAGCCCTCATCTTCATGGGCTTTGCCCTCTGGTCTTTAAGTCGACATCGAAAAAGTGTAAGACAATAGATAGGGATAGCCATCTCATTACTGACTACTACGAGTCCGTGTAAAATGCACAAGAGCGTTGCAATAAGATGTAGACAGGTCAGAATGAAAGCAAGGGTGGGCACAAAAGTTTCACGACATCTCTCCTATGATACGTCGACATCCGGCAGAAGCCAAAAAGATCTCGAAAACCCCGCAGCGCGTCCCACACCAGTGAGCTATGTGCCTGATCTCCTTGATAAGATTCTTCTGGTCGATACCGACCTTCGCCAGCATCGTGTCCCTCTTCTTGACGCTGAACAAGGGGGTGTTCACCAGTTTCCAAGGAATGAGAGTGTGGAGGAATCTGCAGACGCAAAGGGGATCGGGGCCAATCACGCGAGGGGCGTGAGTAAGCTAATTTAGGAACAGGAGGCTCAGGGCTTAGGATGCGTAAGCTCGACGGCGCGACAAATAGTGTCTAGCTGCTTGTTTCTCCTGATGGATAGTACTGATATAGCGAGGGTGGTATGGATAAGGGCAGGGGGAGATCGGATGCCGAAAAGTAATAGGTATTGGGTGAGACAGTATTCTCCACGTAGTGAGGAATTGGTAAACAATTGTCGTCCAAAAAGTGACATTGGGGAAGAGAATGTCCACCTCGTCTATAAATGCATCTGTGTTAGAGAAGGTGTTGACTGGAAGGAACGAGTAGACCACGATCCAAAGGACCGTGACAAGGGATGATCCAATGCTGACGACCCAAGCGATAGAGGTCCAGCTAAACTAAGTAATAATTTAGTGTTATCAAATCAGCACGACAAAGTGTACTCATTAGTGAGTGTTCACCCCGATATGGGTTCGCTACAAAGATTGTCCCGAAGTCCGCGTGAAGGCCTGATCGATAGGGTGAACGAAGAGATTTGGCGTGCTAATCCCGGTCAGCTACAAACGAACGATGGGATCGTTTTCCTCACCCTGGAGAACCAAGAGTTGTGTAGATGCTTGAGGATTTCTATGTGACAATTTAGAGAGGGCAAAGTGCGCCTCTCTCACACTTCATGATGTGCGAGCGGATGCCATTTATTAGCAGGATAATATGCCGTTGTGAGTGTCGACCCAGGTGCGTGGAAGTGAGATAGTACATCCTTGAGGATGCACTCGAGGTGGCGGATGGCACGTTGGAACGGGAACTTGGTGGCGCTGGCTCTCTCGCCAAGAATAGTCATGAGGACGTAGAGAAGCTCCTCGACCATGCTCAGAAGATGGACGCCCTCATAAGGACGGTTCTCGACTTCACCGCAGAAAAATGACAGGAGGCCGAAACGGTTGAGGATAGAGACAATGATGGTATTGGGATCGAGGATGATGAGAGATGACTGGAGGATGAGCAGGTCTTGGTCGTAGCAGAGCCCACACAGCACAAAATAGCGGTAGTGCAGAAATTAGCCACGGATAGGGAAGCCGTTGCGGACCCATAATCCTGCCCTGATCTGGGCGATCATAACGAGCACCGCGAGGCCATGGCTACTAGACCAGCTGCAATATCGATGAGCTCATTTTACCTGGCAAAGGGAAATCAATTAATACCTTCATCGAAGTTCAAGAGGCGCAAAAACAAGCCCCGGACACTAAACACCTCAATCTGCTTCAACAGATCTGCAAGGAGCCAGTGAAAGGAGGGATTGAAGCTGGTGATGATATGCTACAGTATATGGTATATGATGGAACATGGGGGTTAGGCCTGGTACGTTGAAATCGATGATCTGATGAGGCGAGAAAGTGGAAGTGTTAGGTCGAATACACTGATCCACACATCCGTCTCATACTCACGGCGACGCGCTTGTTATGTGTTGATATTGAAGACCTGGAATACCATGACAAACGTGTTGTATGAAGGCTGGGTGACGAGCGATGAGCTGTTGGACAGGCCAGTTGTGGCAGAGATAGCCTGTTTCTAGGACTCGGAGATCACCAAAGACGGGCATGACTCGGAAGTATTTGCCTGTGAATGAAGGGCTTTCAACGTCTATGCTTTGTTGAGCAGGAGACGTGGTGAGGATGTGCTTGCCTGGAGTGTGGTTGGTGAAAAGGTTGATAGTGCGACGTGATGTCGAGCACTATAAGTACCGTTGGTTACTACTGTTTATTACCAATACAGGGTGACCGAAGTCCTACTGCCCAATAGGGATTTGTGACAGTACTGCTTTCTATACTGTTGAATATTGTTTGGATCATTAGTTGACACATCCATATCACGTTATGCTACTCTACAAACCCACCCATTGTGCAGCCCGATAAGGAAGCTTAACAGTAAGTCTTCGATCCCGATCAGATCTTATAATATATAAAGAATATTCACGCTAGATGTCTCGCGTTTTTCACTCACCCAACTTTGCACACGATGATTGCGTAAGTTCCTTCATCTCCAATAAATTTAACAACCGACAATCGCGACAGACACACCTTGAGTTCCTTGCCAACATGGTAAGGTGTTTACAACTGTTGGCCGACATTGCCCCTGACATGGATCCGAGACGGCGTCTAACCACCGAACGTCACTACAAAACAGAATCAAACAATTACTGCGTATGTGCGCCAGCGGTTGCGCTCACGTGGCACGACGTCTCGGTCTCAAGATCTAAGTAAGTTCGCGTTCGATCTTATGTCATATATATGATAATGACCGCGATGTGTTATACAGAACATAGCTGTCGAACAAAGATTCACAGATACGATAGATATACGCCACATACACCAACATACCCCATTACTACTGTAACCGCATGCCCAATCATGCAATATGCAAGCCATGTATCATACCAAAATGTCCACATAACATACCTATAGACATACATACAGTTGTGTACCAAGAGTTGCTGTGTATCAATATCATACTGTACAATCACACATAGATCTTGCTGATCTGAATCTGAATCGTATTGTAACATGATCAGTTTTTTACGCTTATTCCGAATCTTCAAGATTCAAGAGAATCGGATAGAAATAGAGCGAGATAATGTGCAAACGTTCATTACATGCATTTTATTTGGAATTTGACGCCGATGCGATGCACCCTGCCGCGGACTCACTCACATTCGGCATGATTACATAAAGCTGATGCTCGCGCTTTCGGACCTAATGTCCTTTATCCGAATAACCAGGCGTCCTTGTCATTTTGTTGCATCTAGATTATCATACTCATAACTCGACTATGGAAGAAGCCATGGACACATTTGAAAGCAATTGCGTCGATCTTGACACTTTCACCCTCGTGCGCATAAGATCGCTATCGGTATGGCAATACTTATTTTGACATTAATATTGTCCAGTATACTGCTAGCATGCATGATGCGGTACGCTTCGTTTATCTACCGACTTTATTGTTCTGACTACCCTTTCTAGATTCAATCCGGGTCTCAGATGGCAGGCCTCACCTCGGTCCTCTCGCTCAATATACAGATCGCACCCGCCACCGGTAGCCTGTTATTTTCCTCATTCGAAAAAGCTTCTAACGTCTTAGATGTCCTCTCCAAAGTTGCATCCCTTGCGTATCGAAGAGTCACCGAGCTGTGTCGTCCAGTCCCATGACTAGCCACGCTAAACCACACTTTTAGACGTTAACGGTACGATGAAGACATCAACTTTAAGGACTGAATTGGATGGTCTCGTTGCACCACAACGGGTTGAACGGTATCCTAACTTCTGATGTTTCACTTTGATACTCACTAAATTATACAGGGTCTCGGTAAAACATCGCAGACCATCTCTTTCCTTCCCTACTTGGAACATCATCGCGATACTCTTGGTCCCCATCTGATTGTTGTCCCCAAATCCACCCTTCAAAACTGGGCTCGCGAGGTCGGACAATGCAAGTTTGTTATACGGACAAAGGACATGAATACTGAAGTTCGGTACTATAGCGTGAGTATTGGTATGTAATTGTATAATTTCGCGATGTACTAGGCCAAAGGACATGCACTAAAGGTCGGTGCTAAAGTGTGAGCATGTAATGAATAAATGCAGACAGCACCGAGTGCCAACGTAGCGTCCAGAGCATGTGCCCTGGCATCCGTTTTTGGACAAATTCACGAGGACCAAACGAATGGCAGCGAGACGATAATATACGAAGTACCTGGGACGTATTGGCTCAGGAATAAAACAGGATGTCATGAGAATGTGTACTTACCACCACGTTGTTCTGTTGATAACGCAGCGTTGGACAAGGTCTTCTGGGAGAGTAGGCAGCCAGTTCAAGGCCTTGTCCAGCGGGACCCGAATATCAAGGTGGGCGCAACTATCGCGACCGGCGACCACTTCATCACCAGTGAATTCAAAAAATACGTCGCTCATGATATTCAAGTCCAATAACATCTTCTCCTGCGTCTTCTTCTCCAAAAGCTCTTTGGCTCCACGCTGCCGGAATACTCCAGGGCTCAGTGAATACGTCACATTTTTTTCGGTGCGATACGCCTGTATATATGATATACCATCTGCGCGGGCGACAGTGGTCGTATTTGCACGAAAGCCGGCGAATTCTTTGATTTGTAAATGGCGATCAGCGTGGAACGCCGACTTTTTCTTCATCAAGCGATCGATGCGGTCAGGGCCTGCGTCAGGCGCAAGAAAGTTGAGGATCTCTCGGTAAGAAGACTCGCGCCAGGTGGCAACATGCCCTGGCAAGCCAATCGGTAGTGCAACATCCTCGTGCACAAAATATGCATCCTTGAACTCGTCCTTAATATAGTCAGGATCCATAACTACCAGTCACTTAATCGAACGTGTCTTACCTCAGGGTCGTATGCGAGACTCTTGAGATGGTTGTCCTTGATCAACGTCTCCTTGAAAGGAGGGACGGGCCAGACCGACAATGCCGTTGTGTAAGGCAACGAACGTGATACCCCGATCACAGAGTCAATGTCGCGAGTGATGGTGGTTTCAGGTCGAGGAGGAACATGGGGAATGCCTTGCTGGGCATTCAGGGTGATGCGGCACTGGTCGACTTCCTCGTCTGCCTCTGGCCCGATCCTACCTGCCAATACGAAACGGATGAAATCGATCTCTGACCGACGATCGTCTCGCACGCGCGTGAACATGTCTTGAGATTGGCCGAGGAATTGGTCCAGTCTGAATTGGACAAGGTCATCGACCTCGTCTGGGTACTCCATTCTGGGAGTTGTAAGGACGGTGGGCGTCCGGTGAACGGGCTAAAGAACGTGCAGCAGCTGCAGCTGCAGCTGGAGAAATTAAGAGAGAAGGAGTGGAAGGGGGGGGGGAGCGGTGGAGACGACTTCCATTCCGCCTCTGCACTTTAGATTTTAAGTCAGTCGCTGCACATCCGATGGTCCGATTCTGACGTACTTACTAGTAGTTTATCGCCTATGATGGCGTCCCGTCGTGTGCACGGATCTTAAACGCAAGATTTGGATAGGTTAATTGAGGGTTGTAAAAGGCCTGGTACATCGCCGTAGTGTTCTGAATGAATAGCTACTACTAGGTCCGGCGCCTAAGAGGCACTAAAACTAAGTCACAAGGCCGTTCGTCGCTCGGTTTAGTAAGCGAGCCGAACTTTACTGATTAGGCTAGTCTACATTGTCTTGTCGCAACTATGATACTCGCGTAGCACTTTAGCAGTTTACTCAGCTTAGCTTGAACTTAACGCTACGCGCTCGGCTGTCCGTATGTATACAAAACAAAGCTCCAGCCCGATCTGAGAGTTTCAACTGACTCCAATGAGCCAGCAATTTGAACAGTCATAAGTTGAGTTCAACGTGCAACCATTGTCTATCGATGTCCATCATTCAACTGGTTTATGGATCAGCTATTTACACATAGTATCGCAGGCGGGCTGCCGGTACGGCCACCGCGATCGATGTCGTGTACAGATATTTTTGAAGTCAGACGCGTACGGCTCCATAGGTGTGGACTTCTCAGACGGCTGGCGGCTGCGAGGTTAGTTGTATTACATAAATTATGTAAGTTTCTTGCTTCGTCGAGAATGCCAAAGCGGCAAAAATCGGTTCGTCAAACCCTCTGCACGTGCTGTCATTCACGTCAACATTAATGCGACCCTTGAAACATTCAACTCGCTTCTCAGCCGCTGAATATTGTCCTGCTTTTTTTTCGTTTCCCGGTCCGGGCACGTAACTCTAGCACTATGTGCCATCCGCAATCGCATCAAGAACAACACCGAACACCGATGTTAATATAGATAAACGAACATGTAAACATGATTTACATAATATAACCTTCCACGCAATGCAGGTTAGTTGTAAACGACATCGAGAGGAAGGCGCTTGAAAGGATGCGCCCAATGCTGTGCTTTCTAGAAGGTGACCTGAAAGTGTGACAGGGACTGAACAGATTTGTCCAATAAACCTTGGACGGGAGGCTCATGCCACCAAAGGTCAGAACATCGGCCCAAAAAAGGTCGGATCCATTGTATGGAAAGAGGCTCTTTCCTATCTGAGAGGTCCACGTCATGCACCACACGAATGGACAGCGGAACACTGCTGGCTTTTTTTTAACCAGTGCTTGTACTCGTCACCACCAGTTGTGTCTACCCTAAGCAAGGATATCCTTAAGGACGCCCATAATCGAGGAGTGCACAGGGCAACTACTCGCCAGTGACGGCAGACCCCCTTGTCAAGACCGTTGGGCATTCATCCGATGAAGGTGCAACGTAATTTGTCTGGGGAAGACATCGAAGAACTCTCTATCCAAGTGGCTCTGATGTTAGCGAACAGCATGCTGGAGATGCCAGGGCTTCGTGGAATTCCAGCGACTCTTGCACGATGGCCCGTTTCTCCTTCAATCTAGCTTGGATACCTTGTAATTTTTCCAATGCACGGTTAAGAAGGTCGATGTGGTCATCGAGAGCTGCAGGTTGTAACTTTCGCTGCGTTACAACAGCGTGAATAGTTGGGACCTTGTCGGACGGAACATAACTGGTAGGACGATAAGAGAACGATGTCGGCATCAACTCAGATAACTGAACCAAAATATCAGCTTTGAGTCTTAAAGGAGTGTGGCCCATCACGATGCGCAATGATCGCGCCATTGCAACTGAAAAGCATCAAACTCACATCTAACAAATCATTCAATAAATCAGGACTGATCATTTAAAGATGTGAACGTTCCACGGCGGTATACAAGGGTACTGATCGCTCACCTCAAGCTGAAAAAAATGTGCGCACCACCGTCATATAGAGCGGGTATAGTGGGGCGTTTTCATCCGTGTCGTCGGGATGTTCGACTCGGAGCAGGTGAAGTAAGGCCTTCACAGTCGTCAGGACCTCACGCACAAGGAGGTACACCCATAATATAACCTTCCACGAAATGCAGGTTAGTTGTGAACGACATCGAGAAGAAGGCGCTTGACAGGATGCGCCCGATGCTGCGAAAAGGGTGACCAACGTGTCTGCTATGAAATCGGCGGATTTTCCGAGTCGTTGCGAGCTCGCTCCAACCCGGAACGAACGACTGATTGTAAGCGTCAAACTCGCGATGTCGATGACGTAGTAAGAGACGCTTCCTGCAGCCTGCAGGGAGAAAAGGAGGCCCAGCGATCGTAATGAATCTACTGTTGCGGAAGAAACTAGTCACCCTGCGCGCATTTCCTCATCCTGACGAGAGCGATGAGGACGAAGCAGGTCAGCAGCTTCATTGTAATGTGCACCGTTGAAGGCTTTGACCCCAGGCTGAACGTGCAGATATCTAATGTGCGAGTTGCAAAGATGAGCATCAAAGACCAAGCGTAGCCACATGATACTTACTTCCATGACAGGATGCACGAGAGAATCAACATTTGGACAAGCGGTAACCAGAACTTTGATAAGCGGTACCGCTTCCTCATGTTGGTCTGCGTTGAAGAGTGCAACGACCTGAAATACGCAATGAGGCAGAGAGCATGTGAGATGAATTTGACCTACCTTGATGAAGAGAAGAAATTGGTCAATGGCTGAATCTTGGTTTGTGAATGTGGATGCGACATTCATTGAATGCTATCCTTAGTTCCTGAACTTGAAGGCCTGATCCCGCACACATTCGTCAGCGTGTAAGAGCTATTTATATCTCGGTCACGGTAGATTCCAACAAGGGAATTATATTACCACGCTCATACAAGGAACCCTTCAAGCTGATGACGATACACCGGAAGGAGTCAGACGTTGCCTGACTCTAGATATAGTTAGCGATCTTAGCAACGTTGGTATTGTCCAGAGCAGCGTCTACTTCATCAAGGACAAAGAACGGTGCAGGCTAACAACCTGAGACATCGTGAGAACAAAGGTTTTTGGGGTGAAGACGAAAAGACCAAAGCAGCCACAGTCTTCTCCCCGCCCGAGAGTTGTTCCATGTCACGGAATCGCTTCATCAGTGGCATGGCATGATATTTGATTCCGGCATTATAAGGTTCCTGTGATCAATAAGTGTAAAATTGCCTGGACTTGACAGACTGAAAGACTCACCTCACTGTCCTGTAAACTAAGATATGCAATGCCTCCCATCGGCGAAGCCTTCCCTTTAGTGAGGTCTTTATAGACCTGGTCGATACAATCTGAAATGTGGTTGTATGCCTTGTTGAATAACTCGCATCGGGTGACTGGGATGAGGATGGCGCTCAAAGTAAACTATTCGCATACCTTTTTCGCTTGACATCGTTGAACTGAGACAATGAGATTATGGTAATGCCACCGACTACTGTCACAAGGACGTACCAGATCGTCTCTTATAACAGCTATAGCACTCTCTAGTCGTGTAACTTCAGCAATGACGTTTTTGTCTGTCTTGCCCCTCGGTATCGAGTGATCCAATTCCTGAAGCTGTGCCACAAGATTGTCACGAAGACAGGAAAAGCCTAAATATAAATGAGTGTGAGGCGCCACGGTCAGTGAGCTGCCTACCTTGCACGTCCTTCTCCCACTTCTTTCCTCCACCATGCGTACTGCGCCCACCGGTGATGAGCCCACTCTTATAGATGACAGTGCCCGCCAATGTAACGGCTGCCCAAATGTTAGCATGGCGTCCAACTTCCCGCAAATGAATGCCAACCTACCTCTCACCTCCTGCCCCCGCTCCCAGCACACGTACCTCACCACATCCATCGTGTCACACACGAGTGCATTCCCACACGCATGGAGCATCGCGCGCTCTATGGCAGGCTCATACTGGATCACGTCCACAGCGAGACGGTGCACCTCTAGTAAATGAGCGGAACTTGTCGTTGATTGGCTTGGTGCTGGTCGTGTTGAGGGGGAGGAAAGTTGCTTGACCTGCGCGCTGGGTGCGCATATACTATAATGTTTCAAAATTAGTTTAGATAGACAATAACAGAAGGCAGAGAAACGCACGTCGATGCATTCGATGGCAGTTTTCTCTTCATCCGCGACGATAGCGTCGATATTGCGCCCAAGGATGACAGATACAGCTGTCTCGTACTTGTCCTGTGTGGGTTTACAGAGGTCGACCACGCGCCCGCGAACGCCTATGGAATGTGAGCGGTGACTTTCTCTGACCAGGCAGGCAGCGCTGCAGACTGGCGAGCGTCTTCTTCAGCTTTGCCTCGCGCTCGGATTCATTCCTGTTGACGCCTGCTTGGAGCAAATGCTGATAGACATCCGCGAACTTTTCCTTTGCCTCGGTCTCAATAAGCGGGTCATAAGTCATTAAAACGAGCTTTATGTTTTTGTACCTGAGCCCGCGAGGTTACCAAACAGAGATGTGGATCTCGAAGTCGAATGAAAGCAACAGCATAATTTGCAAAAAGTGGTGCTCTGTGGAAAACGGGAGTACTTTGTATCACGAGAATCTTCCAGTCTTAAAGACCTCGCATGACGCATATGGTAATGGTGGTCGTGTGGGTGCAGGCGGTCGCGAGAATTACCACAGGAGGGGTCACGAAGGGCACCACGAGAGTTGGGCCGGACAGCATCACAAGGGTTGTGTACTGATGGGAGATGCGGTCAGTCAGCACGACTTGAGCTCGACGGGTGGATCAAATCATTCAGTCTATCAATGGATCAGCGATGATTTTGGTAAGGGATGAGGTTGTCCCAGCCGCACCGTATCCTTCGCCGCTTCCTCGGCTGCTGCTTTCACTTCCTGAAAAGATAGGATACATCAGCATTGGCGTAGGAAGAGCAACACACATTCATCCCTCATAAGCCTTTTCGCGCCCCTTGCAATGCTTCTCGAGCAATTCTAGATGTGGGATGTCGCCCTTGTTCCATTCCCTCTCATCTTCGAGCTCCTTCTCCAAATGTTCCTACTCCACATATCAACAGCGCAAATAAAAGGGAGAAAGATCAAGCGTTCACAATTTGCGAGGCGAATTGTTCATCACCACGACCATCTAATCATCCACCATCTCTCCTGGCTGCACGAGCAGGACTAGCAGTAATAGCTTGAAGAACTTGGGCAAAGTTGAGGGAGGGGTTGGAGGTAAGAGTAGCGGGACAGTAGAATGCGACCGACTGCAAGGGGAGATCAACGTGAGAACGTGCACTTCGGATGATAAAATGAATGAACGACAAAGCAGGAATAGAGCGCCGAAACGCCGCCAAGCTTTCCGCTGCAACCCACAACCCACAAACTACTCAATCCATCACCCGCCTGCGCCAAAGGAATCTCGAACCCTGGGCTAAGAGTGAGATAACACACGTTGTAGAGAAGAACCACAAGGCCAGTCGTGAATAATTGGTTTTGGCCATATGTTGGTGCGCTTCTGAACCAGCTAGTGAGGCGGGTGGTGTATGGGATGGCGAGGAGGGAGAAGGAGTAGAGGAAGGATTTGAGGTGAGGTGCAGAGGGTGTTTGGCTGTCCATTTATCTGTGAGAGGAGATAATGATGGGTGTATGAGCTCAAGGATAAGGTTCATTATCCTGCTAATAAATGGCATCCGCTCGCATAGCAATGGTATCACGACCCTGTGGATCGACTTCAGCGAAACACCGAGGCTTGTCGAATCCAAGAGCATGGACTGTCAATATGAAGTCTTTGTCGAGGACCGTCCTGGACGACCAAGTTACGAACATTCGTCGTTCAGACTTTTTCCCAATGCGTGACTTGTAGTGTTTGCGAGCAATCGTCGGGTGAGTAGGACTGCATATCTCCTGTATCTTTTCACTGGTTATGACGTCCGCAGCAATTTTGATGAACGTATCTTCATTAGTTGTAGAGGCATCGAGCATAGCTGCTGGAATCTCGCCGTATCGTTCGGCAATAGCCATCGGAAGCTGTAGACGGACCTAGTCCCGTCTGCCTTCATCCAAAAGATCCATTACAAACTGTTTGCTCTTCAGAAAAAGTATTCAATAACGAGAGTGCACTTACTGTCAATCTTGCTGTGACCTTCTGTCGAGCGGAAATCGAGCCAATTGAGATCGTGAATACTGCAGTAAAGTCAAAGTCAGTGCTCATCCAGTATCATCGAAATGTGCCAGTCATACTGTCGTGTGTCACCCATTCTACAAGTCCGGCAGTCCTTCCAGCATCTATTGCACTCAGGGAAGCTTGTGCGGCTTCTGACTTTTCCTTAGCGACACTGACAATAACGCGGCCATCGGCATGCTCGAGCTCAAAGGCACAAGCAGCAGCGCTCGCTGGAAGAGGGAATACATATTTGGCCCGGCTGGTAGGGCTATCTGATACGTTCTCAAACACTTGCGAGAGCACAACCCTCGCAGAGACTAGTATGAGGAAAGTGACGTGCTGATCAGTGGTTTTCGCCTGCACAGCGATCGAAATACGCACTATCGACCATCCATACTCTCACATCGACCTCTTGAAGCGGCAAATGCAGAATGCCTTGGTCCGGAGAGTGATGAATAATTCCTGCGTGTTTGCTCATACTGAAGTGTCGATATAAGGTGGAGATAAGGCCCATAGTAGATCCTTGGTCGTTTTATAATTGGAGTTTGACGCCCGGGCTTCCTGTGTTGCAACCCATCATCCTTTGGAAGCGTAAACAGGAATATCTCAGGCTGTGATATGCTGCAGTTTTGATTCCTGTGCACGAGGCGGACGAACTGCTAGCTCCAAAAACTTCTTCCAGGGAAAGTCGAGGACTGAATGAAGTATTGAATCCGATTTGATACTGCCGAATTAGATATTTCAGCGTAGCATCAATCTCAAATAGATCCGTCAGCAGGAGGACATCTCTATCCCAGAATATCCGGCCCATCCGACCCATCTCTTCATGGTCAAGTGATAGTTCATCATTCTCGTACATGCGAAGAGCCAGTCACTCTAATGTGAGACAACGACAACATATACGCAATCAGTTAAGCCACCTTTTGGTGTCACAAGTCTACAACATTTCATTAGAATCCTTGGCACTGTCGAACAAGCTCGAATTCCGAAACGCACTTCAAGAGAAACACTGCAGCTTTGTGCGATGAGCTACCCCATCAAATATTAGTTACAACGTCGGAGTTACCAATTCGGCGAGTTTGAAAGCTGCAATAGATGCTTTAGATCCGTCAAAGTGCATACTTAGACGCTCACAACATTCTCCCGCTATTGTTCGTCCCGTGGCTGACTATTTTGGCACGCCGCAGCCTAGTCGTCTGGACGATCGATACCGTCGCGGCCTTTGTGTGTCACTCCTGATCAGTCAGGTGAAAGTGCTGTTCTTAATTTCCTGCATTGTCCAATGTCATTTACAAACATGGTTTCTGTGGCACAAAGACTTACGTCTCAATGTACATACTGAGTGAGGCACGGTCAGAGTCATGCAGAACCTTGACGATCTGAACCGCAACCTGGTAGTGTTTAGAATTATCAGCCGACGTCGATTGTCAACTAGGGGAGACCTACTGGAGAAGATTCAGAAGGCGAGTTCCAGCTGCACTTGAAGATTGTCGCATAGCCGCCCACTGCAGCCGGTGTGTCTGAGTCTTTGATTATCTGATCAGTGAGATCAGGGATGCAACTAAAACAGATATTCAGCAAGACGAAAGCTACAATCCCCAAGAAAATTCGCACATAGGAGTTTTGAATACTTCTTGCAAGTTGGATGGCTACTGCTAAGGTGTGAGTCAAGCATCAAATATGTGTACCTTGGCAGTAACTGAAAATTATCTCCCACCATCTCCAAATTCTTGGCATGAGTTCTACGTGTAGAATGTGAGCGCCCTAAACACACACTTAACTCCGCTACTGATACCGAGCCTCGTCGAACACCTACCTCCATGACGGGATCGATTTCTATGCCATTCATCGATCACACGTGTTGAGTTTGAGGTCCTCTGCAGCGATCTTTGAGTCTATCAAGTGTTTGATTATGTCAAATAGGTGCGTCACAACGCGGATTCAACGCCCGTTGAGATCAGTCACAATTGAGATTGAAATATAGGAAGAATGAAAATATTGACCGTTGGCGAGTATGTGGATTACTATTTCGCGGCAGCTGATATCGAGTCAACTTTTTTCCACTAATAGTACACAGGTATCGGACAAGATTGTGCTGGCGACTGATCATCGCTCGCACATGTCAATGGCAGCCCATTCAAGAGGTGTCGTACAAGAGACTCCGATCAGAAAGGTACGAGAATCCTTCCTTGTTTTAGTACAGAACGAGAAGTTGAAAAAGCTCACACTCACATTTGGCTGTTTCACGTATTATTTCCATGATACCAGCATAGAGGTGTTCTCTTTCCATCTTCTGTTTGAGGGTACGAGCCGGAAATGTATGCTCATTACGACCTGCAGCGCGAATAGCTTGCTTGTCTTATTCTGTCATCTCAGCCCGCAAACGTAGCTGATTCTGCTTGTCCGCTCGAATATGCACATTGATGTACCTGTGCAATGTAAATGTAAGAAGCGCCGCTTGCTAGAATCCAAGGATGAGAACGGAGAACATACTCTAGACATGTCACAGTGCTCATGGGTTTGTTAAACTGCATGCCCGTGACAGCAGAGACAAATGTGAAGGGCTCGCGTTGCCTTGCCATGTCAAGGACAACAGCCGGGATGTGCAACTCAGCAGTCAATGAGTTCTTTGAGTCCTCTGCACAACTACAGCCAATGAACTTTACGAGTCCTACGGGATCTTTGGCAAGACCTTCTGAGTTATACTTTGCTCGAGCCTCACGCCACAGCTGTAGCCGCTTCGGCATAAAGGGACTTTGCGTTCTTGGGTGCCACGGAATGATCGTATTGACTTGCAACATCCCTTGAAGTTTGTCTCCAACAGCCTTGTCATTGAAATACAATCTAACAAAGTCAAGAACATCACTAGGTTCTATTGCAATGTCAACACGTGCACGTGCCATGAATGGCACATCGAATCCGATCCGGGGATTCTCGAACAGGCCACAGTCAAAGATGATAGCGACTTTGAGGAGCCCCATGAGCACCGGGTTTACACCGAACATTTGTATGAATTTGAATACCCCCGAGGAGCGTTCGACCTCATGGCATGCCGGTTTGTGGGTGGACCTATTATCGAGCCCATGTAGAGTGAGGCCCAATATGTTTAATCATAGGTAGAACTCTTACCAATTTTTCTTTTGGCACTGTACACAAGAAGGCACACAACCCTTCAGACTTCAGTGTCATTTCAGTCGGAAATCATACCTCTTTTGAGCAATACCAGACGCCCTTACACTAAAAGCATATTGCAACACTCGATTAATGGCTGAAAGAGTATTCAAATATTTGACCACCACCTTTGCGCATTTCAAAGGCTTCTCCAATTTCGTTTGACATTGCGTACATTGTACGCCGAAGTCCTTCTGGCTTGCTTTGAGAGATTTAGTGGAAGCTGCTACAGCGCGGAAGGAATCACCGCTCTCTGGATGAATCGCATGTTTGACATAAATGGTCTGTGGAGTCGAAGAGAGGTTGTTCGTGTTAGCACTCATGTTCTCACGAATGGGATGGGTGGGAGTTGAGCAAACGTTGAGCGCTACTAATAGCAGTGAGGTTTACCGGCGCAAAATGAACGGCGAATCACGAGTGTCCTACTTGGAGCTTGGCGTAACGGTGGCCCATCAGGCCTCGAGGCCTCAGGTCCTAGATAATAAAATATTAATGTTAGGCCAGCTATAACCATTTTGGATGTATCAAGCGTAGCGCTCATGAGGTGCGAGTCAAAGTGTCCGCAACAAATTCACACGATTCAGCCTTCGTTGGTTTACATAAATGTATGAGGACCCATCAATTATTTCGAACGAGGCGAGCACTTTTTTACTGTAATGTCTAACACGCTAACCACTCTCTGCTCGTCATAGATTTTTGGCTCGTTGATCATTTTATGGCAGATCGACCAGCGGTTGCAACTGGCAGTCAGGAGAGACATCATCAACACAAGAGGTGTACTAATGGGCCAGCACCTCCATTGCAAAAACGATAACAATTCATTTCACTTGCATCTTTTTTCAAAAGAGAGTACTGTGCGATCTCGGTGTGTGTCGATGCCAGATTCTTGTCTCCTCCCAGTATTGGTGATCTAAGGAGTCTGTTGGATTTCTCCCACGATATTTCTCCGTATGCTTGTGGGGATCTACAGATAGCAAACAGGACGAAGATTACTTGTTGTGCTGGGGCGCGACACTCCTGCTCAACAACTTCTGAGATAATAAGTGGATTGCAGGGAGGCAAACCGGTTATGGGTCACTTTTCACCTCAGGCATCAGTTTTCGGTATCAATAAAAGTCTATGAGACCGTATTATTATGTTAGGTACAACCCCATCTCTTAGACCCAACCTCCCGGATGTTCTAAAAATAGCACCTATGAAACCATCCCTAAAATGCTCGGCAGGACCTCGGCACATCCTCGTGGCACTGCCTGGATCATCGCGGCCCTTCTTGGATCATCGTGGCGATCCTCTTCTGCACGTCCTCTGAACACTGAAATAAATCCTCTTCGACACCCTGTCTGAACATCTGGGTAGAGTCCATGGTGCACCGACCAATTTTATTTTACTTGCTAAGTCCCTTTTCACTTGTCTTTTTTCTTTCCTCTTGTCTTTTTTCTTCTACGCTACTACAGTCATTCATTATGGTGCCTGTCCGCTCGGCGCGTGGCAGTCAGCCAACGTCTACAGGGCTAGGTCACCACTTTGTTAGCCCTAAGAAGGCTCGAAACCCCAAAAAAACTCAAACTATTGTTCATGTTCCAGGCGTTAGCTCTAAACGCGAGCGCCTCCTCGCCCAAATGGCCGCCCTAATGAATCCTCAAGGATTCCAAATTGATGCCCCCGGTCCTAGTTCTGCAGCTCATTCCGAAACCCCAATGAGTGTTAACGATGCTATAAGTTACACTTACGATGAGCAAGACTACGATGCGACCAACGACGACCAGCATGACCAACAAGTACCCTGTCCTCCACCTGTGGTGCGTGAGGGTACAGGCTGCCGTCTCTTACCAGACAAGATGGCCTACAACCTCTATAGTGCTTAGAAAACTCTTATCCCCACTTTGGTGGATGCCCACCTCAAATATTCTGCACGAACCCATGGGCAACCTCTCACTTCACCCCATCCTGTCATATCTGCCTGTGCGAGCCAGGCTTGTGCACAACAGCATTTCTCTGTTATTTGCATCTTTTTCGACCGTAGGTAGTTCATTCGTCACGTATCACTCCAACTGACAGTTACAGGTTTCAATTCTATCGATGTATTATCCTGCAAATGCTCCACGCTCGCGCAAGTCCTTGTTCATCATGGGCTTTTCCCCACTGCACCTTCCCAACCACGTATGGCAGTTTCTGTCGATCTCCTTGCATTTTATTGTGCCTTATTTGAGCGCTCGTGTGATGCTGTGCATGCTCTCGCCTCTGCCCTCAAAACGCATTACGCTCGCAGAGGTTTTCAGATGATCAACGCAGACGTGAGTTTCATCTGCCTTTTTCAACCTTAACTCATTGCACTACAGGGACAAGTCATCCAAGAGCCATTCAGACGGGGCCTTGGCCAAGCTGTTCAATGGTTTGACATATTGCAGACTGAGGTCGAATGACAGACTGAGGCGACGGTAGAGATCTGTCGAGAGCGGGTCTATGAGGCTCAGAGACATCGATATCAAGAGGACGGTAGCAATTCGACTCCCATGCACTCCCTGCTCCCAGGACAATGTGCTTCTATTCTCATGCAGCGCTGCCCTGCATGTTTTGGAGGTATCGTATTCGGCAGGCCACTCAGCGATGGCGGAGATATCCATGTTGCAACAGATGGCAACTTCCATCATCGCCATCGACGATCTGCGGGTGATTGCCCGCGCTTTTACGAGCCTTCGTATTTCCTTCCAAAGACCCAGGTTGACGAAGTTGGACGACAGATCATCTCGAAGTGTAAGCGTGCTCCCAAGAATCGTAAACATGTAGTTCCGGATGAAGCCATCAACCAATGCGAGCATTCATATGAAGCTGCAGATGGAAAGAAGCAAAAGGCAGCCATGGATTCGTTTGATGATACTGGCGTCATGGCCCTTATTTGCCGTCATGACATCCCACTCTTCTTCGCTAATATCGACTCACCTGGCGAGCAGCAGAAGTATGCAGTCGCACTAATTGAACATTTATTATCTCTGTTACCGCAGGAAGCTACTGTCGTCATACTGTACGATGTTGGTTGCGTCCTCTCACACTCCTTATCTCAGGTAAGCGATCATTTAATCAATCCTATCTCAGTCTGACATCTGACTATGTAGTATGACATCCTACCTGATTCTGTGACTTCCCGTCTTCGATTCGCGACCACCGCTATGCACGCATATGGCCACAAGTGGGCATGTCAGCTCGAATACAACCCTCGGTTGTGCACTGGCCTTGGTCTGTCCGATGGCAAGGGTACAGAGAGACTTTGGTCCAGGTTTGTTAAGTTGATCGGAATTCAATGTTCTTCATCGGTAAGAATTAACAGTATTTAAATGAACCTACATTGATAATAATCCACTACATAGCGACAAAGGCGCCTTTGGTTGATAGACCGACAAGCTAGTGCCATCGGTCTGGAGATGCGAGTAGATCTCGGTGATTGGATCAAGCGGAGGCTCAAACGTGGCATTAATGCTCAGGGTGCAGCAGCAAAGGAAGCGCTGACCAAATGCGGCATCGAAGCTGACGACCTCCAGGCTCAGTGGGAGGATCAGAAGAAATCGCAACTCTCTATTCGTGCACGTACGTCTGGGTCAGTCATTCAAAATCACAACTAACATTACACATCGCAATCTCAAGATGCTCCTGCACGATTGAAGAAAGAGCTTGATGTCGTCCTTGCTCTACAGTCTGATCTGGACACTTCAGACAAGGCCTTGCAAGCCACATGCACTGTAGTAGAGAAGGGCTCGGTCACCGAGGAGACACTTGATGCTCTGGAGAGCCTCGAGCGCAGCCATGACCGATTGATGAACAAGGTTGAAGTATTGTATTCTTCCCTAAACGTCCATGACAGGTTTCCAGAACTGCAAGGTGTCGACTTAGATTTCGTCTGAACACTACTCATGGCCCGCGACCTCAAAATAAATATCCGCAAGTGAGCCATAGGCAGCTTCTTCGAGTGGGATAAACTCGACCGTGCTGTCGGCGGAGCAAATCAAGCCCTTGGTGATGTCGACTACTTCTGCGTTGCCACATTCTGACTTATTCTAACAGGCACCAAGTTACATCAGCAAACATGTAAAGCTATTGCGAAGCGGCAGCCTGCTTTAATGACTGCGATCTGCAAATTTAATTCATATTGTGAGCGCCTGGAGAATCTCTATGACCCATCTTGGGGTGTCCCGCTCCCTGCTGCTCTGCCTACCAAACTTGCTGACCTCTGAAATGATCAAACTTTGATGGAGGACGTATGGATTACTCCATCGGTAGGAGATGTCCCCCGTTGGATGCAAGATGCTGACGTCAGAGATGGTATACGAGCCTTGCTCAAATGAAAACGTTGCCGAGAAGAACAGCGCCGCCTTGGGATCGAGGCAGATAACCTTTGTCGGTGGTTCGGAGATGAGCTGGCCGCACTAGAACTTGCCCTACGCTCTCCCACAAGTGAGTTGTTTGATATACTAGTATATTGAAGAGTAGCACTGATCCTAGAAGATCATACATTCATATTTTCCCTGCAGCAACGGCGGGATCACATTCTCCAGCTGCAAACTAAATGGGTCACGCCACTTGTATCCTCCATCCGCTTCGTCAGTAACGCCACAGCAGCGGTCAATCTTGCGATGAGTCTGTCTGACAGCGAGGGACCATTGGAAGATGGCCTCTATAGGCTTGTACCAACCTCGCTCACTGATCCCTCCCCTGAGGATGATGCTGATGAATATCTTGTACCTGCATTCGAAGAAGTTACTGAAGAAGCGGTACTCATGGACATTTTGCCTGATGGTACCATTAGCGATGACGAGGATGATGAAGCTGTGGAAGCACCTGAATTTGTGATTACCTGGACAATGCCAGAGGTATGTTCCTGTCTCTCGATATGTACCTGCATTTATCAAATGTCATAGAATATACGCACGGATCCTTTCAAAGCTCCTCTCCCAGAGGATTATCCAATAGTATCAGTCGCATGTACTCCCATGACCCGAGTATGACCAGCAGTTGATGGGTTTCCAAGTCATGTATTCGACCCAAGGGATTAGTCATTCCTGGCTCAGCCGACTGCCCGTCTCAACGACACATGTATTAATGGCTGCACGGCACTACTATACTCTGAAATACTCAGAACCTCACATGTGCAGCCTTGTGCAGTTCTTTCCATGCACGACCTCCCACGTATCCAATACAATGCGTCGGATGAAGTACTGTGGCGAAATACTTCGTGGACATTGTTTTGGGAGAAAGACATTTGGATCTTACCCATTCATCGCCCCTCACCAGTCGGACACTGGGTATTTTGTGCGATTTATATTCAAACGAAGGAGCTTCACCTCTTCGACAGCCTGGCTGAGCGACAGCCATGGAAAAATGACGTGAAAGTGAGTGATAGTTTCAGTCGTCCTCTGGTAAACTGACGATGATCTGATAACAGGACATTATGCATCTTATTGCACGTCTATCGTCCATCGCTTACCAACGTCGCAGCTCGTGTAAAATTGATCTTCGAGGGTGGGTAGCCCGGCCACTAATAGTCAAACCACTGCAGATGAATGGCTATGACTGCGGTCTCTGGGTCCTAGCGGCAATTGCAGCCATCTTGCGGGGAGCTCATAGACCAGGGATATGCGAGGAGGATATGATAGCTTTCAGACACTATCTACATACACTAGTAGATACAATACCTGCTCCATGACATGCGATACACACAGTTGTCTACAACTCTCCCGAAGACGTGTGCTGAACTGACTTGAGTACTGCGAAAACACAAAAAGGATTGAGTATCGCACCTGGTTGGCAGCATGCTAAGACAATAAGGACAGGCATTCCGACGCCCGTAGACATATACTACTTCAGTTGAGAAACCATTCATGAAGTCAAGCCAACCAACTGGTTAATAATGGTATGTTTACTTACTATGATGTAGTTGAGGGCCCGCTAAGGTCAGGATTGTCAAAACTCACAAACAGGTCGACTTGACGTACGAACAACTTAGAGTCACTACAATCCTGTAGATATATAACAGTCAAGGACGGGAAAACATCCATGCTGACCTGGAAACTGGTTGATAATGGTGTTTACTTACAATCGTGTAGTTGAGGATAGCCCAAGGTCAGGCTCACGACCGCTAAGGTCAGGATTGTCAAAACTCACAAACAGGTCGACTTGAAGTACGAACAACTTAGAGTCACTGCAATCCTGTAGATATATACTACTAGTCAAGGGCAAACATCCATGCTGACCTGGATACCGGTTGATAATGGTGTGTTTACTTACAATCGAGTAGTTGAGGATAGCCCAAGGTCAGACTCACGAACAAGTCAAATTGCCATACAATGCCATACGAGCCACTTAAAATCACTTACAACTCGATGAAGCAATCCAACGTATACCAGTGTTACACGAAGTAAGGTGGCTCTGCATGATAAAGCACTCAAGATATGTATCTCATCCGAACCGGGGTGGTGAGGGCCTTAGTTCTGGCCTATTCATAGCCATAGATTGTTCCATATCATGCTCCAGAGATATGTTTTCTGTTTCATAGGAGTTTTATTCGCAACTTGATTGGTTATCATACCTCTCGGGAGGTGCGTCTACGAGCCTAAACAGGAGATCAGCATGATGGATCTAAGATTGTAACAAGGCACTCTCGTCTCTTCCTCTCCCTTAAGCTAAAAATTGTCAAATGTTTCCCTTTGAGTACAAATTCTTAATTCCCGCGAGGTACACATAGGTCGGTACAATCTGGTTGACTTTGTGACGATTTCTAGAGTACAAAGATACAGAACAAAAGACTCCCTTGATTATACTTCGCATCCAGGAAAAACAACAAGCCCGGTATCTACTTATTCCTCATCAATGGTACCAACTGCAATCACAGTCGCTGAAAGCTGTGTGAGTAGCCCATCAACTTCTCCCTCCTCATCGACAACATCTGTAGTAGCCGAAAGCTGAGTGAGGCAGCTAATCTGTGGGATGAGCGAGCTGGTTTCCGGTCTACTGACAGGCAAAGAGTGCTCCCATGCTGCTTGTGCTGCTTTCAACCTCCAGGACGGAGGGGCGACAGGTAACTCAACAAAAACCTGCAGTTTTGGGCGACATAAAGGCGCAGAAGACACCACAGGAGAATGGCAACCAGAAGGTACAGGAGACTCCACAGAAGAATGGTGACGAGAAGATACGGGCGACACCACGGGAGAATCCTCGGGTGATAATACCTGTAGTTTTCGCCGATGAAGCCGACGAGAAGGTGCAGGTGGAGACAGCGGCTCTGGGGATGGCTCTGGAGATGGCTCTGGAGATGTCTCGGCCATTGGGAGACGAGGAAGTCCCCTCCTATCGATCCAACCATTCAGGAATGTGCGCCAGCCACGCGAGTTCCGTGAATCATTTTGAGGTGCCTCTCCAAAGATGATCGGTTCACGGGAAGCCATGATTTTCCGGTGGACTTGATCAGTGGTGACATGCTGAACGATGATGAAGTTTGTTTTCAGGGCATCAGCAAATAGGAATAGGTCCCACTCACCTGAATGATGATGGTGTTTGTTTTCAGGGCATCAGCAAGTAGGTCCCGCTCACGGAGTGTAAGGTCGTTGATACCCTTGCTTTTGATGAGCGTTGGGCGTTTCTCGCCGGGCATGAGAACATTCTCAGGGTAGTGGTGGAGGGTGTATCCACGGTGGGCTAGAATGGCAGGTAGTCTCTTCCACGGAAATGTCCCCCCTCGACCATCGAGTGTGCCTGTGAAATCATCAGAAATCCTACAGATCAAATTCCTCATCAAAACTTACCAAGAAGTGCTGTCAGCCCACCGATAATGCAAGGGATCCCATCGAGCTGCCTCCAACGCTCAGAATCTCCATTTTCCCGCCTTTCAAGCCACCCTGCTAATATCGTATCTGCTGTTACACCACGCTGCAAAGCGATGCGATCCAGAACGGAGTCAAGTCTGGCGAAATCCATGGCGAAATCCATGTGGACAATTTTGTGTAAGAAGAAGCAGTACAGTTTGAGAAGGCGCCAGTCCAAGTGAAGGTGATAGTGCCAGGAGAACGACATTGATGACAGAAGCATTGATCCTTACAGGCTTCATCGATGTCGTGCCCAGTCAGAATTTAGTAAATTCGTTGAGAAGTCAAAATTCCCACGCACGATTAGTAATATCAGTGCCAATCTTGAACGTTTGAATGTTCAACGTACAACTTGGTTCAGCATCATTAATCCTTAATTAATACTTATTACCACTCTTCAGGTTTTGATCTTTGGGAGGCTCTACTAGTACTTCTTTCGGCCATACTACTAGTCAACAATTGCAGCCAGTTCCCTCCGCGTTGTCGAGGAACCGTTTCTTTGGCTATACCGGCGCACAGGCGCCTCCTGCAATCGTGCGAGGCTCATTAGTCCTTATTACCACACTGGAAAACATTCATTACTGTGCTGGAGGATCATCGATCGTCATCCATGCGAGATGATGAGATCTCTGGGTAAGTAAGTCTTAATTCTAACGAGTACTCTGAAAGAAGTAAATGCATCGCAACAGAGTTACATTATGCCATTATCTATTACCACTGCTATGAAGGCCGCTCAAACATGAGAACCCTTCTGGTACATCAATTCGCCCATCCAGTGTGCAACACACAGCTCCGAAACTCCCTCCACGTGGATGTAAAAATCGATATCTTCTAAGTATGCAAGGGTGGTACTGAGGTAACGAGTGACTGTGTTAGCAGCATGAAACTCGGCCGAGACGCCGCAAAAATTAAGGATTTTATCTTGAATGGGGATGGAGTGGTTGAGCAAGCCTTGGACCGTGACTATCATATTTGTAACAATGGTTCGGTCCCCATTATCGGCACGGTCATTCGTATACACGATGCTGTTGACAAATTGAAGCAAGGCGCCCTCAGCAAATGCACGAGGTTCAGTAATCAAAGATAACATTTCATCTTTGATCCCTTTGAGCGTGAGTAGACATCCTGTAAGATCTGATCTGTGCGATATTCATTTTATGTTCATTTCATTGAAAAAAACGTACAGTGAGTCATCATTCTCCTCAATGTCGCTGGAATTGCCTGTCTCCGACTCATCACCATCTTCATCCGAGTCGTAGCCATGCAGAGCTCTTTCGATAGCTTTCTCGAGCTCCGATGGCCCTGTGTTCTTTTCAACACGAAGCTCCCTCCGCCAGCTTAGAATTCTGTCTCTGTTTCTTCAAATGTTTGACCGGTCAGGAACCACCGGAGACAATTAATCAAGGCGGTGAGACTTACTTTTCATAATGGCGTCGTTGGTTTTCACGACCTGCTTGCAGGTTTTCCTGAAGTGTCTGATGAGAAGGACGACGCAGCATGATTTTAGTGTAACGGTGTGGTGGAGGTTGGTTGAAAAGTTGCAAAGAAGCGGTGAAGTTTTAATTGGAACAGCAACAACGCCTGTCCATGAACATCCCGGATACCATGGCAAGCAGAACGATTCTTTCCTGGTCAATCACCTTCCTGACTTCTGTTTTGAAAGCAGCGGATCTTCAACATGGCAGTGGGGTCTGTTGCTCTTCGCATTGTGCTCTCGGTGCAACTTCCTTTCTATTTTATATCAGCCAAAAGATTTTGGCGACCTCTCAAACGCAAAAAAGAGTTCCTTTCTGTACATCGTACGCACTTTCCTGCATTGATCTTTGACCTCTCCAAAACAAAAACAAAAGAATGGTTCCTCTCCTTACGTTTTGTTGTGAGTTTTTTTGCTCGTACCATGTGTGCACAGTCCTGACAAACACTCCAGAAGGCTTCATCTCAACCTTTGCGCGACATTTTACAGGTAAGACATTGACATACTTTGTTGGGATTACGCTCACTTAATCCTCTAAGCTATGACCCAGAAAAAAGGCTCTCCGCCGCCTGACTATTCAAGGACCTCTCCCTTTCCCGAGTCTCTTTTGCCTGAGCCCATGCTGGATCGCAGCACAGGAGGCTACCTGCAAGAACAAGTGGGTGGTGGTAAACGCTATGCGGATCCCGTCATGGATCTGACTCCAACCCGTCTTCGAACACACATCAAACCCACAGCCCGTGACATGGGGCTTGTCAAGGAGGCATCCATGCGTCATCAGGCCATGCCTGCTAACGACCAGCCCACTGGAGGCGACTCCCTTGTCAGCAAGCCCATCAATCAGGAAGTTGTGCACCCTCTGCAGCTTTCTGTGCCTGCTGGTACTATCCCTCCTAATATCCGCAGTAGTCCTGCGCTCGAGCCTGCACCAGCACACCAGAGCGTACTTCTTCAGGATCTTTTCTATGATCCCGTCATAGTCCCTCCCAAGGTACCTCCGCAACCAAATCTATCTACTAAGCCTGCTCATGTGGAGTATGAGACATATGACTTTAGCGGCGACTTTGCTGGCTTTCAGAACGACTTACCTGGTCCTTCTACATCATCCACAACCACTGGTTTCAACGACTTCAATGGCCCTCCTGGTCCATCTACATTGCCTACCACCACTGCTCCCTCTACAATACCGTCCATTCCTGAGACACGTGTCATACCTCCGACCCCCATGTTTCAAATCGATCCAGCATTGGGAGGTTGTGATCTCGATGATGTTCTGATGGATGGTAATGAAGATATCATCCCTGCTGTGAAAGGACGGAGGCACGATGCGACGAACGACATCCTTCGCGAGGGTTTTGTGAAAATGGAACGCCTTGTGCATGAGCTCAGTCGTCAAACCTCCATCCCCACCCATCAAGTCATCTCATTATGGCACAAGAGCCATGCTCGCGGCGTCAATAGTGTTAACCATTGGAACGCGTATAGCGGCTACTTCAAGGATAATCTTAAGCAGGAGCTTGACAGACTCGGTGGCAAGGCTCCGGATGTACCAGGAACACCAAGTGAGTGTTTCTCACTCTTGCTATGTTTTAAAAAAAAATCTTTTGTCCAGGCGCTACTGTACGCCGTAACTGCTATGAGCTATTTAAAGCAGCGTATCTGGACACCTGGCAGACTATCCTAGAGTACCACGGCCAGTCTGTACTTCTTAGTGGTGTCCCTCAGACCGTTGCCATGTGCGCACAGGAGTTTCAAAAGTTTTTTAAGAAGATCGTTGCAGTGGTACGTACATCTCAACTGGTAGTATCATAATATTGAATAGATATAGATGGATGGAGGAGCTGCACGGTTCGGATTTGAAGCAACTTTGGTGGCATGTGGGAAAGTCGTTAATCAAGATGGTGGTCTTGGCATGGCTCATACAACTCTGGGAGCTGCTGGTGTAAGTTCACTCTTCTGATTTGAATTTGACCTCAACGTCACATGCTCACACTCTCACAGTTCTGGCTCTCACGTTGTAAGGCTGATGATGATACAATCATCGGGCATCTCAAGGCACATGTATAGTAAGTTGCTCATATCCTTCGGAGAACTTGGTAGTGACTGAGCTCTGCATATTTAGTGATTTGACGTCACTCGTTGTTGTCGAGGAAGCCTTCCCAGGAGATAATATTGTAACCCAGCCAGACGTGCCCAGCGGCCGTGAGGCTTCGATTGCCCTATCTGACACCATCAATATAGCCAAGGACGGGACCAGGTGGATCAAGGCAGAGATCTCTCGCCAACTCTGTATGTGTTAGTATATCTTCCTGCTCTTTCTTGCATTAATGAGGAGTGACAGCGAACCTGGGCGGCAAATTTCTTTCGTCAAAGAAGTTCCCATGGAATACACTTCCAGGAGAGCTCACACGCCAGGGAATGATGATAAAGGGCTACCCTGAGGATGTCATACTCCCTGGGGAATACCATGCTTCGAAGAGCAAGGGCATTGCCAATCTCACTCTGAAGGAAGCTAGTGAGGTCATCATGGCATTGAAGGCGGGCACCATGCAACTAATCAAGGTTCGGGAGGAAAAGCAAGGTACACCTTCGACTTATCTTATTCCTGTGTTCTGACATCTAGGCGCATTTTGATACAGCTAAAATTCTCATTTCTGAGTGCGCAGTGGTGATGGGGGCACGTCCCCCAGTGGATTCCATCCATGCAGCAGGATGTCGTCTTTTTGCGAATGGCACTTCTGACCGCAAAGGCCTTGCTTGCGAGAAGCCTAGTAAGGCTGTCACCAAAAGGAAAGGCAAGACCTCTCAGGAGGCACCAACCTTGCGTCATTCCCCACTCTCTCTTTCTGATGACTCTGGCGACTCCGACTCTGATGGTCCCCCCAACATACCCATCGGTAGACCTCCTGCTTGTGAATTCAAGGTCGTGCAGCTCCCGAAGCAACAGAAGGTCGTGAAGTCAAAGGAAGTGATCTCTCTCACATCTAGCGATGCCCAATCTGGTTTGGAGGATGAGACTACTAAGAAGGCTGACTCTGACTATGAGGACAAGGCTACGTCCAAGAAGCGGAAGGCAAAGTCAGAGGGTGGCTCACGAGCAGCCAAGAAGAGGGCTTCGTCTACTGAGACACCTGTGCCTAAGGTAAATAAAGACAAGGCACCCACAAGGACTAAGGGAGGAACCGAGAAGGTAAGGAAGCCTAAAATCATTGAGTCGTCTGACGATGAAATGCTTGGTGATGCTGCCAAACACCTTCGCGATGGCCCACCCGAACTCAAAGGTGTCAAAGGTATTGTACTGATTCGCTATCCTCTCACTAGTAGATTAACCATATATTTAGAGCACCCCAAGCCCCGTCCAGTCAAGCCCCCTGTAGCATGCGAGGAGAATGACTCCACGAACAAGACTGTTTTAGATAACACCGAGCTTGCTGCATGTGCTACTCTGGGCCACGCTGAGCTTGATGACAGGCTTCCTCCTCGGCCTAAGTCACCAGCATCACCCTCACCAATGCGTTGCCAGCCTTCCCACATGCTCACAGACCATGTTGTCTCTGCTGCAGGTGCCCCAGAGAGTGTTGCTCCTGCTTCAAGCGACAATGTTACTCCCACTCCAACCTCACCCAATGATGAGCAGAGCGGAGAAAATGTTGATGCGCTGGTTCAGCAGGGAGATCTAGCCACTGAGCGTGCCCATGATGCCAATATGAGACAAGATCTTGTTCAGGCCGATGAAGGCATGTATGGTCCACGTCAGGGATTACGCATGGAGCCACGTTATCACTCGACATGGAACGATCCTCCGTATGGAGACAGTCATCCACACGGTCCTGGCCGTGGGTTCCCTCGCTATCCGCCATCCGATTACCAGCGCGGTTATTATGATCAACGTATGCAACATGGCCCTCCGCCCCCTCGTGGATCACAGCCTCCTCAGCCATCTCGCGGCTCTCAACCTCCTCCGAGTCGCAGTTCTCAACCTCCTCGCAGTTCTCAACCTCCGGCTCTCAGCCCCCTCAGCAGTATGATGAAACCCACTATTGTGGCGGTGGATATCATGATGGTCACTACCATGACCACGACCCTCGCGAGTACCGTGAAGATTATTGGCACCCCTCCAGCAACCCATATTATGGCTCTGGGGGGGGAGGGTATCATATGTACGGTCCTGATTATTCTGATGATCAGACGGACCTTTGATATGTCGCATTTATTGGACTGCCTCGGTCGCTCACATTTTTTTTGCATTGTTATATACGATCTTGACATTGAGTGTTGCATCTGACCCATCTTACCGTTTATGTCCTTTTCCTATCGTTGTATTTGCCATACTAGATACTAGTTAATGCATGGCCTTCTGTCTGATTCATGCCTCATGACAAAAAACGGAAAGAAAAAAAAATGAATTGGAAGCATGTAGTCTAACATATAGGAACTCTGACATATCATCTGTCATCGTGGACGTACTCTGAAATATACATCCGACATCACACCAACATACGGAGATGTAAACATCCAAGTCAGACGCAGAGGATCTCCGGCAAGACTCGGAGGTCACCCTCACGGACATCGCACCAACAGAACATCAGGTGCGGAGGATCTGGAGATGATGAGGATGAACTCACCCTTTGTGAGAGGTTCCACATATAAGCTCTGGAGGGAGAATCAGACAGCCCTACGAAACTAGGGAGAGACATCCTAATGGAAGTAGTCTCTTAGACCTTTTGTTGGCAACGTAAAAATAGGGTCTCACATACCGTGAGAACATCGTCAAAGTGCTGCCAAGGGTGTCACTTTTTGACACATGTCCTCGCTCGTGTGAAGAGAAGTGCTTTCTGCAACGTTACCCAGAAGAGCATTGAGATTGGAACAGAGTACTTGGCTGGTCCCGGTCAACACCCAACCTCCCAATCTACAGTATCGCGTCCAAATTACTGGTGTTCGCCCGATCCAAAGCGAATACAAACTTCTCGCTCGTGGTACATAGTCCCTCGGCTAGAATTCACGAATTCTAGCAATCCCACCCTGACAATGTGAGTTTGCACAACATCTCCTAATAAAGGTGACTGCTCACAATCTAGCAGGGAAACCTAACAAGAAAACAGTCATTGAGCAGCACCAGTTTTCGATTGATCGTTCCCAAAGTCGATCGCAAGGCATTGGACAGTGACAAAGATGACTGAGCGGCATGTGATATACTGCAGACATCGCCAGAACACTGCGCATATATTGTTAGGATGTAGGATTTTGCGACATTCACTGTTTGCAGAAGCTACCGTTATCGCCTCCCAATGTTGAAATATAATGTTGTTCCAGTGTACTCATGCGATGACGGACCTGATGCTAGTTGGAGTACAGGAGAGCCAAGAGCGATATTGTGTCTTGATTTCCTCCGCCTTGTTTCATTGGAACTCTCACCACTACAAGAGCAACGGTAAGGTGATACATATGGGCAAAGCAGGAAATGAGATGCTCATGCGGCTGCCTGCATGCATGACCTCCTCCATCGCAGCTCGTCACAGCACACCATAGTGGATCTGAGAGTCCTGTTGGTGCTAGTGATTATCAATATCAATCATGATATATGATAATTCTAGCTGCAATATCGATATCCCCGGGATTCAAGCGACTCGGACAGTCCTGTGCCTGGCTCCCCACTGGCACAGGTTCATCAAAACATATACATATGTATATTTCATGAATACGAGTCCCGTAACTCCGCGTTGCAAGTCATGTGCTTGCGAAAGCTTCATTAACACAGAACAGTTAGCAATAGTAAGGTTTATTTTTGCCACTCGCGGAGCTTCCTTTGACCCGAATGATGGCACGATCAATTCTTGAGCGCTAAACGACACTCAAGCCTCAGGCCTTAGGGCCTGAGTTCTTCAGTGCACGATTTTCAGCTTTCAGCTTCACGACTCGCAGCATGTGGTTGAACAGTGTTCGAGACTTCATCCTCAATTATTCCTGCCAGCTATCAACACCTATCATTGCGGCAATTGGATGGTGCCAGACCTGGGTTATCGCTTCTATTTTTCTCTCCATGGGAAAATCCAACGAGGTTGTTGAGGCCATTGAAGAGCCACGACTGCAGAGTTCCTTCGTGAGATACTATAACGAAGCCAGAGAAGACCCAGGTCACTCGGAAACGTCCACTTGTAATTATGTTGCAGAGCAAAGGTATACGGGTAGTAAGTGGTTGCATCTATGGAGTTCCGGTTCGAGGCGTTCAAGCTGATAGTGCCCTATTGGACTCAGGTCTAGCAAAGTGTACGGTACTTGCTGCATGGCCCGGGCTTGCAGATCGTTCCACTGCTACTCCCAAAAAGGCCGTCGGTGTGATGTCAATGGACCCTGGACTCAGCACGCAACTTTTTGACCTCTATCACTCCGTCTGCAATGCAGGCTACCTTGCATACCTGTCATTCCTCATTCAAATTACCGGCTCTCTCTACGGTATCGTGACAGTCTCGATCATTTGGGCAGATGATGCACGTCTCAGAGAGGAAGCTTATGGTGTTCAACTTGCAGCAACAACTTGCCGCACTCACTATCAACCGCGGGATGTGGTCCATTGCAGCTCTTGGAGCATTCTTCCAAGTTCCCGTGGGCACCTCTTCACGCTCTTTATGTTACGATGGCTATCGCTGTTGCACTGGAATTCCTCTTCGCTGTCAGGGGATTCCTCATTGGTTGGCATATGAGCGTGCTTCCTGGTATCCTCCGTTTCTTTGTTGTCTTTTCGTGGTTGCTTCCTAGCGCAGAGGCACTGACACTAATATTTGGTATGTTTATTGAGCTTCTCGTTTGTCAGTTCTGCATTCACACGTATTTCCTACAGGCCTTATCGCAATGAAGATGGAGGTTTCATTCATCTCCGCCAAGGTGATCATCTTTGGGCTCCCGGCACTGTGGTTAATGATCGGGCCGTTGCTTATCATCGGAGCATTGTTGGGATCACACTTTGGCATGTTGAATTGTCTTGTTGTCAATTCTAGCTTATTGAATTCAACATCGTCATCGCTCCACTCTGTCGTTTTCCTTTTTCATCTTTGATATTCCGGACTCAATACCATAATATATAATCCCTAGCTTCACGTGATTCATACCTCAGCGGTTCTATTACTACGACACTGAGGTATGTTTCATTTCCACTTGCACGCCGTTTACCTCTGACTCCGTTTCACGTATAGACTTGTCTATTAGGTACTACCAATATCAGTGGTTCTATTACTACGATGCTGAGACTTGTCTATTAGCCTTACCCTTCCACAGGTTATGAGCCCTGGTTCTTACTGAACCATCAAATGAGACTACAAGACAAGAAATCTCACTCGCGGTCACTCGCCGCTCACGCTCTCACATCCATCCTCACGGCGGCATCGCCATGGGCAAATTTGATCATATTCCCGAGCTACTGGGTATGGAAAATTATGTAGGTTGGTCCACAAAGATGCAATATGCTCTCGCATGTGAAGACCTTTGGTGCCATATCAACATGAATCCCGACCCAACAGACCTACTTGGAGCGCCATCTTTCATTCCTGATCCCGTCGATCCCGACAACATTACGCCCGCCGAAAGAACGGCAATGCAAGAGTGGTTGTTGGAAGACATTAAGGCTAAGGATCTCATTACTTGTCGCCTTAGTGCATCCGTTAGCACGTTGGTATCACACGCACACACTGTCTTAGCTCATGATGCCTGGAGAACTCTCGCTGAACACTTCAATCAGACTGACACTAGCACTCAATATCAACTACGACAGTGTCTAGATGCTCTATGGATGAAGGACTCCACTGATGCCACCAACTATGTTGGTCAACATGAAGTACTTCGAGAGCGCCTCTGGGACTCAGGTGCAGCAATGCGCGATGGCGATGCCATCTATAGCCTACTCATAGGCCTCCCTCACACGCCCATCTGGCAGCAGTTCCGCGCTATGCTGGAGCAGCGCATGCATGATGAGGTGATGACAGCGCTGCCAGGTGCTGTTTCAGTCTTCACAGTGGAAAGTTGTGTGTCTCACATTACCGCTGAAGCAGCACGACATGTGCACTCACATTCTATAAGCAACGCCTGTCCCAGCTCAGAATACGCCAATGCGACCTCTTCCTCTGCTGCGCCATCGCACATTAACCCCATCACCGGACTCTGTAAGCATAGGCACAACCCAGATGGCATCTTCTGCACCACACCTGGGTGCAACAAGGGAGACCATGACCATGGACACTGCTACGGGAAGGGAGGTGGAATGGAAGGCCAGGCACCATGGATGCGCAATCGGAAAAAGGAGGACACCAAGGACAAGACGGGTGTGGCTGCAGCTGCTACTACAGCGGCCCCTCCTACATTCAGTTCTTTGCCGGCACCTGTCATTGCAGCGGCTGCTACTGATATCTCCAGCCTTATGCATGACCTATCCTTTGCATCCATTACGGAGGTACCAGACGAAGTCACCTGCGCCACAAACCTCCCGTTCACGACGATTTTGGACTCAGGTATCACGGTCACACTTGTCAAAGACCGTAGGTTCTTTTACACCTATTCAACTGAGGAGCCGGTTAGCGTGCTCACTGCCAACCATGGGGTCCTTCAAACGACTGGGCGGGGTACCTGTATAGCATGGTTCACCATCGGTCAGCGCAGACTTCGTGTCCGGCTTGCCAACTGTCTTCACGCGCCGGGCACCTTGCTGAATCTGCTCTCCATAAGTGGCATGAATGCCAAAGGATGGGACGTCAACTTTCGTGCCAGTATGACCTGTGAACTTGCTTACAAGGGTTCACCACTCGGCTCCATTCCAGCAACCGGCAAGCTCTATGCGCTGGATATTGAGTTCATCCCCCTCACGGCCTGTCTTCCCAACCTGCCGCAAATGCCCGAGGTCTCGGCATTCACCGATGTTCCCCTGTCCCTGGACTTGTGGCATGCGCGCATCGGCCACATTGGCAGAGATGCAGTCATGCGTCTCAATCGCGTGGCTGACGGTGTCACAATCCATTCTGCCTCTCCATTGTCCCATTGCGAGTCTTGCATCCTCGCGAAACATCCTCGGCAACCCTTCCATGCCTCGGAAACGGAACGTGCGTCCGCATTCCTTGATCTCATCCACAGCGACGTGTGCGGGCCAATTCCAACAATCACTCCTCATGGAAAGCAGTATTTCGTCATCTTCCTCGACGATCACACTCACGCACTCGACCTCCAGCTCTTAGCGTCGAAGGATCAGGCTCTTGAAGCCTGGCATACTCTTTGCGCACGATGGGAAAATCTCTCTGGAAGACGTGTCAAGGTGTTTTGTTCCGACAACGGAGGGGAGTTTGTCAATGATGCCTTCACTGCAAACCTTGAGGAGACTGGAGTGGAACGTCAGCGTTCTGCTCCCTATGCCCATCAACAGAACGGGAAGGCAGAGAGAGTCATGCGGACAATTGAAGGTCAGATGTTTGCAATGTTAGACTTTGCTCACTTGGCCCCAAACCTTTGGGGAGAAGCAGCACTTACAGCTTGTTACTTGTTCAACCGGACAGAGTCGCGCGCGCTACCTACGGGCAAAACGCCCTATGAGATGCTTCACGGCAGCAAGCCCAACCTCTCACATCTCCGCGTGTTCGGTGCAAGATGCTTTGCGCGCATTCCTTCCGAGCTACAGCAGAAGCTCGGCCCTTGCTCGCGTGAAGCTATATTTATGGGATATCCACCCGGTGTCAAAGCGTGGCGCTGTTGTGACACCATGACGGGCATGTTCTTTAATTCGTGTGATGTCATCTTTGATGAGACACTGTCTAACCGGCCCTTTCCTGACAGTGATGACGATGATGAGGACGCCACGTGTGTCCCGGCGGCTTCATCGCCACCAGCTCCTGCATCATCGCCACCAGCACCCCCCATCCCTCCTCCTGCCATATCACCTCCTCATGCGACCATAATCCAGCGATCTGGACGTATTCCTGTCTTCACAGAGAAGGGTCAGTCACTCAAAAATGGTCTCATCGCTGATAAGACCCGCCTAGCACATCAGCGTGAACTCCGGAATGTGTGGATCAATGGGATACCTCCCTCCACTGTTGATGGGCATGTCCCTGTGGTGCCTATCGTCAATACGCCTGCACCAATGCCAAGTACTCCTGCTCCCACTGCTGTGGATCCCGACACTATACCCGTCGAAGACGACGAAGCCGGATTCCCACAGGTACTTGCCAACTTGATTGCTGTCGAGGTCACCTGCCTCTCAATCCGGAGCGACACACGCCAGAATCCTTTATCACCCGGGTACAACCTCAAAGTGCCACCAGCTACCTTTGATGAGGCAATGCGGCGGCCTGACAGTGACCACTTGCTGGCTGCAATGCGCAAGGAAATGAATCTCATGTCTGAGATGAATGTATACGAGCTCGTGGCCTTGCCTCCTAACCGGCGAGCAATAGGATGCCGATGGGTACTTGAATTTAAACAAGATCTCAAGGGGGGGGGCTGTTTTCAAGGCCAGGCTGGTAGCTCAAGGTTTTTCTCAAATAGCTGGTGTCGATTTCGGCCGCACCTTCGCACCGGTGGCTCAATCTTCCTCCGTCCGCATCATCTCGGCTTATGCAACCTTACACGACTGGGAACTTGACGTTTTCGACGCAAAACGGGCCTTTTTGTGGGGAAAATTACGAGAGGATGTTTACATGAAGCAACCCCCCGGCTTCGAGCGTCTCGACTCTGATGGTTCCCGTCTCGTCGCCCACCTACTCTCATCGCTTTACGGACTCAAGCAAGCAGCGTACAACTGGTACGAGCTCCTGCGAGAGGTGCTCGCATGGCTCGGCTTTCTGCGCTGTGAGGCTGACTACGCTGTTTTCGTGTTCAATCACATCAACGGCGAGGGGGTGAGAATTGTATGCATTATAGCATGGCATGTCGACGATGGACTCACAGGATCGAATAATCGTGCATTCCTGGATCGCACGAAAGGACAGATTGCCGAACGCTTCGGGATCACGGACCTCAGCCCCATAACAAAATACCTGGGGGTCCAATTCATTCGCGATCGCAAGTCCTGAGAGCTCTGGATGCATCAAGAGGAATATATCACGTACCTACTCGAGGAACATGGGATGACCAAGTGCAACCCGGTTTCACTTCCAATGGACCCAGCTTTTCCTTTCAGCCACACAACTGATGTCTTTCCCCATGTCAACGACCTTCAGACCGAGTATCGGAAGCTAGTAGGAGAGCTTTTGTACCTTGCAATGTACACGCGCCTGGATATCGCGCTCACTGTGATGCGCCTGGCACAGTACAATGTGTGTGCTGAGCCCAAGCATTATGCTGCAGCCAAGCACATCTTGTGTTATCTGGCCAGAACGATGAATCTGCGCACGCACTACGGGGGTGCCGAGATCAACTCCAGCCTTCATGGGTTCTCAGATTCTGACTGGGCATCGTGCCCTGAAGATTGAATCTCGATTTCAGGGTATGTATGGTTCTTCAATGGTGGTCCAGTCTCACACTCTGCAAAGAAGCAGACCACTCAGGCCCTTTCGTCAACGGAGGCGGAATATATGGCACTCACCTCTGCCATTCAAGACGGGCTTTGGCTTCAGTCCTTTTTCGCCTGTCTTAACATCCCACTGTCCCTTCCCCTGCAGCTCTTCGCTGATAACGCAGGCACCATCGCTCTCTCCAAAGAAGCCGCAAACCATATACGTACTAAACACATCGACCTCCGCTATCACTTCATCAGACGGCACATTGAATGCAATATGTTCCTGCCGATCTGGATATCCACTCACAAGAACACCGCAGACATTTTTACCAAAGTCCTGCCTCGCCCTGCCTTTCTTCATCACCGCTCCGGTCTTTCTCTTATTTCGTTTTGAATTAGATAGTTTCGAGCATCGCCTCGTTGAGGGGGTGTATTGAATTCAACATCGTCATCGCTCCACTCTGTCGTCATCACACTCTGTCATTTTCCTTTTTCATCTTTGATATTCCGGACTCAATACCATAATATATAATCCCTAGCTTCACGTGATTCATACCTCAGCGGTTCTATTACTACGATGCTGAGGTATGTTTCATTTCCACTTGCACGCCGTTTACCTCTGACTCCGTTTCATGTATAGACTTGTCTATTAGGTACTACCAATATCAGCGGTTCTATTACTACGACGCTGAGACTTGTCTATTAGCATCGCTCCACTCTGTCGTCATCACACTCTGTCGTTTTCCTTTTTCATCTTTGATATTCCAGACTCGATACCATAATATATAATCCCTAGCTTCACGCGATTCATACCTCAGCGGTTCTATTACTACAACACTGAGGTATGTTTCATTTCCACTTGCACGCCGTTTACCTCTGACTCCGTTTCACGTATAGACTTGTCTATTAGGTACTACCAATATCAGCGGTTCTATTACTACGACGCTGAGACTTGTCTATTAGCCTTACCCTTCCACATAGCTTGTGCGCCACAGCTTGAGCGAACAGGCGTGCAGTCAGGCAGATATCAGAAGGAGCATGTATCTTGCTGTTTATTGTCCTGCTTTACGTCCTAGTACGATTTTCCTTGCCATCTGCGTATATGTTTCTCACCTGTATTGTGCAAGGTCTTATCATTGAAGTCCATGATATTCATGCGACACTTCTGCTTTCAATTATTCAAACACTCGATTTGCGAGAGGTCACAGCCATATCATACCCACCCCCTTTACATAAAGCAAGTCAACTAACCAAATAGAGTGCATTGATATGATAACAAACTTCTCCTCGAATTGGCTGTTTGTTTAAGGGTTGTATTGCAACCGATGTATACCAAGTCCCTGTGGCACCTGCTCTATAGATAGCGATATCCAATCCTTGGGGATTCTTGCACGTTACATGTTGTGACCAAGGGCGAGTGCAGCCATGAAGTCCTTTGATGCAAAACCCGCACGTTTACGGGCAACTACTTTGACGCTGACTGGTTACGTGTCCTGCAGCGGACATATTTCAGATTTCATCGTGCCATGCTACCACAGTATGAACATTTCTACTGAATCTGAAGGTCATTTTGCATGTACGCAATACAATGTAATCTCTCAATCAGAAAGTAAATGATTAGAGGTGCATAATAGCCCTCCATCATCGTTTCGTTTCGTCGAGGTCGAGGTGCGGTTACTTAATAAGCCACCGCATTCCACGGATTACTTTACATTCAATCAATCCTTATCGCTCGACCTGGACAGTGAATCACAGGCAATTTCCCTTGAGATTCGCTTACGCAAGTACGTTCAATGAATGCTAAGGACTGACTAGATCTGTTAAAAACAGTTCTGGATCTCAGAGCTGATCTTTTTACGCACGTTCAACCGTATACTGCGTTGTCACGCGTGAAAAATCGACGAGATACACACTGTTTATTCGTGTCAACGAACAAAGAAAAAGACAGTGCCAATATCGCGTACAATGGAGCAACGAGCGAGTGAGAAAAAAGTCGCTGCTCGTCATTGCAGGTTCAAATGATAAAGCGATGAGTGAGAGAGCGGGAATTTGAGCGAGTATACCATGGTTACGAAGAGAATTGTCGATGCCTGCCGGCAGGTCATGATACAATGACCATGATCAATTGGATACGCTCCGGCCGGTTCTGCCGAAACTTCTGCTATCTGACAGCAATAATAATTCTGCTAAATCGATCAGAATCGCGCCCATGAGTATATGCAGGATGTAAAAGCTGGCAATCGTCCTACAGTACTTCTCCATCCTCGGAGATATCGTTCGAGTTGCATTCCACTTCCCACAAACAATGCGTTTCTCCTACCTCACCATTGTTGTTGCGTTGACAGCAGCCATGTTCGTCAGTGCATGTTTCAACCAGACACAAGATTGCCAAACAGATGAAAATTGCTGTAATGTCTTGGTTTGTGATGATGATACCGCGAGTCGTATTTCTCCTTTCACGTTGGTGTTATGGTTGATGGTGCAATGCCTAGCTCGGAGCCAATCAGCACAGTTGTTTTTGGACAAATTTCCGTACTACTCGAGCAATATAGATGTTTGAAGTTATCTGAAATGATCAATCGTGCCTAGTCTTACTTGTGGTCCACTAAAGCTCGAGTTTAGGAGGCTGTCGAAACGAATAACTGTTGTTGTTGAAGATTGATATCGGGAGGCCGCATGAAGATGTAATAATGCACTGCGCAACTTGAATCCTTCATCTATCGTTAGCCTCGAAGGCTAGTATTTGAATAAAGACCAATCCTTGAGGTGGTCTTTATAAGCATCTGTTGAAAGATCGCGAGGATTTTTCAACTGTACGCTAGATAATCGACGCGGCCTCACTTCAGTTAAATGTCACAAAATGTACGACGGACTTACCTATGGATCGTGTGAACTTGATGTGAACTGCGGCACACCTGAGAAAATAAGTTTTGTCGATGCACTGTGGTAGGAGCCAGCCGCTGTTCATCACTACTTACTACATAATAGTTCGGCAGTTGAACGTTGCAACGTTGAACATTAGACTTGATCAAAGGGGATCGATCCGAAACGATTTTACATAATTGGCTGACTGGTACGCCTACTCCCAGAATGGACGTCATGTAATTATGTAACACCGTCTTCAAAACGTCAAGTTGAACTTGGATCTTGAATTCTTGTCCTTGAATTATCATGCATGATTCGGTCTGCGCCAATTATTCTGATGCCGAACTCGGGTTGACCTGACGACTAGCAGGAAACTTTGCTTAGTGATCGATACTATGAGCAAGACCAATTGACGGAAAGTTAAACCGGCCTGGGCCATCCTTGTCCGTGTGGTACATGTAACACCATACTGAAATTGAAGTACCGTGTTTCATTCTTAGCAAAGCTAGGGAGCGGATGACGGCGAGAGCGAGTACATCGACGAGGGCATGAGTGCTCAAGAAGATGAGCTCGTCAGCGATGATGAGCAGGAGGCGCGTTCATGACATTGCCTCCTCATGTTCAGCCTCGGTTCTAACCTATCATGTGTTCGATTAGGGACCTGTCGCTGGTATTTCATCTCCATCAAAATCGGCACTTATCTCGCTTTAGATTACCGATGCTATTAAACGATACTCGTACCTTCTCGGTCAGACGGATCTTTTCACGCACTTTATAGATATCAAGGCGCGTTATATCACGTCAGTCCCATCATATTCTGCTCACCGTCTTGTAGAAAACTCGTGATCCGCAATATTGGACTCGCAGCCGAAGCCATTGAAGGGTAGAGGTTGAAAGAAGGGAGCGTGCGTCATTCGTGTTTTTTTTCTGTATAACTACCGACTAATTCTTTGAGAAGCGACGAGAATGCAGGTCATCGCAAGTCTGAGAAGGAAGATGATGATGAATTGTTGAATGATGGGGGATTCGCTGCGGATGGAGACGACCAACCCTATGTCTTTGAGGAGTCACCGAGCTGTACGTGTCGTTCAGTCCCATGACTAGCCACGCTAAACCACACTTTTAGACGTTAACGATACGATGAAGACATCAACTTTAAGGACTGAATTGGATGGTCTCGTTGCACCACAACGGGTTGAACGGTATCCTAACTTTTGATGTTTCACTTTGATAACTCACTAAATTATACAGGGTCTCGGTAAAACATCGCAGACCATCTCTTTGCTTCCCTACTTGGAACATTATCGCGATACTCTTGGTCCCCCATCTGATTGCTTGCACGATACTCATTCACTGATTTTTTTTTTTGCTTAGTGCTCGTTTGTCTCGTGCTGTATAGTGCCTTTTTTCTTGGCATGAGTGTGCTCTAGTGCGTATCTTTTGGATGGTGCCAAGCGCGTGCTTTTTGTTCTTTGTTGTGTGCAGTTTTCTAGCTGTTTGTTGGCGCCCTTGTTTTTCTTGGCATGAGGTTCTGCGCGCAGGTGCTTATCTGTTGCCATGGCACCATTGGCTTGCTGGCTTTATGTTGTTCAGCGCTCATTGTGATGATTGTTCTCTTCCTTTTCATAGTTGAGCCCATTGATCATATTTCCCGCCTCCCCTTTTGCGCCTATTATTCTGTTTGTTTTTGTGCCGCTTTGTTGCTCAGCCCTCAATTTCTGATCAACAACTCTCCTACGCCTCAAGTGGCGCACGCGAACTCCAACTGATCCTCAAGCACCCCAGGTGGCTCACGTGCGCCTCAAATAGATCCCCAAGACCTCAAACGATTCTCCCGGGCCTCAACGAATCACTCGCGTCAAGTGGCCCGCCTGCACCTTAAACCCACTACCTACGCCTCGAATGCAGGTCAAGCGCAGGTCCATCCATGCCTCAAACGACTCACCCGCGCTTCAAACCAACTACCGACACCTCAAATGGCTCAAGCGCATGTTAAGTGGCCTCAACTTACTTACCAACATCCCGAACAACTCCCTCACGCTTAAAATAGTTTACTTGCAGTTCAAATGACTCACCAAGGACCTGACGCCCAGAACGGCTCACTCCCGGACCAAACGAGTCACTCACGGTTCAAACAAATTACCAACGACTCAAGCGGCTTCCCCGGGCCCTGAAGCATCTCAAAGACTCCCGCGCATTCATTGGCTCTCGCGGACCGAATAAATCCCTTGTGCATTAATCCGGTGAGCTCGTTCATGTCTCAGAAATCTCCCTCACACGGCAAATGGCCTGCTCATACTCCCTGTAGCATTCTCCAAGGTGAGGAATACGATCCCATCGTTCGTTTGTAACTGACCGGGAATAGCACGCCAATCTTCTTCATTCACCCTATCGATCCTTTGTCGTGCTGATTTGATAACGCTAAATATTACTTAGTTTAGCTGGACCTCTATCACCTGGGTCGTCAGCATTGGATCATCCCTTGTCACGGTCCTTTGGATCGTGGTCTACTCATTCCTTCCAGTCAACACCTTCTCTAACACAGATGCATTTATAGACGAGGTGGACACTCTCTTCCCCAATGTCATTTTTTGAACGACAATTGTTTTCTCCGTTTTAGTAGCACAAGGTGCATCAGTAAAGTACAAATTTTCCCACAGACGTCTAAAATTCATTTTCTCTGCACAGACAACCACAGACCCCACAGTTCGCACAAATATCACAGTTAGCTGTGGCCCCAAAGTATACATCTACTCCAACTGCTCACAGTTCTACAGGACCTGCAGGTTTTTGCAGAAAACTTGCATCTTAGCACTATTACTACTGAGTACTTACTATACAAGTATAATGTTGTATTTATTGACTTTGTCAATTCAACTCGAGCGGCACCAAGTGACTAAATTTGCTAAGGGCGAAAGAAAGCATATGACATTTGAAGTTCAACGAGTCTACTACAGAATTTATGATTCAACATATCATAAACATAGTACACTATCATGCATGTAAGGACACCATAATACAAGAACTGACTATCATAATGTGAAAGTGTAAGGAACAGAAGATTAGTCAAGCCGGAGAGTGAGGTGATGACAGCTCCTCGAAGATTCTAATTTGTGGTCGACTTTCGTCAGGACTCCGTATGGCACCGATGAGGAATCATGGACTTACCAGTGTGTAGATAATTCCCGTGTCCTGGAGGTAGAGGAGAAATATGAGACCAGCCGTACTTCTTAAAGACGGCTCTCATGTACCCCAAGCCCATGTCAGTATCGTCTAATTTCTTCTCCGTGGTGTCGACTTGAAATTTGAGCAAGCTGGCCTGGATTTCATTTTCGCGCAGTATACACTCTGCCAGCACCTTTTGCGCGACAAGAACCTCGCGCTTGGCTCTTACAAGATCCATTACAAGATTGGCTTCAGAGTCCGTTGGATCCGGTATCGACTGTTCAAATGTAAGGTGCCTTCAAAAATGAACATTATTGACTTACTGTGGAACTGACAGCATCAAGAACTTCGTACAAGTCACACATTCCCGTTTTTGCATCATCTTTCCAACGATGAGGATCAAGTTTGTCCACTTTGCCTGATGCGCTTGCTGATAATTTTGGTAGAGTACTGGCAGTGATGGTCATCGTTTGGCAGAGGTTGGTATCGGAAAATGCCGTGAAGGTATACTATGCATATCCCTCAAACGACTGACTCATACAGAGTCGTACTATAGCATGTCTCATCATTGTCCCTCATGTGGAAAAATATTTCAGGACCATACCTCTGTCGCTCGGCACATGAGCCAACCTCGGTCTGGATGCAACACCTGGTTGGAAGACCTGATCAACTCCACCACATTATCCAATGAAGATCATCCCATGGACTCAGCAGATGGCTCGGACGTTGAACCCTTTCAAGGACTCAGTGACGATTTCTATGACTTTGGTGATTTTGGCGCTGAAGGAGAGGATGTGTCGAGAGTGCATGGAGGTGGAAGTGAGCACGAGCGCAGTAGCGAATTGACTGGTGAAGTGACAGACCTCTTTCCCAATCCCCCTCTGGCCTATCAGGACGGCTATACATTCTTGGGCCTGTTTGACTCCGACGAAAATAGCATACATCGGAAAACAAACCTTTACTATCCTTTTAGCAGTCAGAGAGATTGGCAGCTTGCAGCATGGCTGCTACGTTCAGGCCTGAGCATGGGGAAGATTGATTCTTTTTTATCACTCGAAATGGTCAGTGTCAGTACATCGAATTCGCTGTCATCCCTTGAATATATGACTTTTTAGATCAAGGATTTACCCTTATCATTCCATTCAGCCAAAGAATTACAGGGTCGAGCAGAGATGCTGCCCAGCGGTCCACGTTGGCAGTCTCGAGTAATTCCAATGTCTCACCCTACAAAGTCACCTGTGGTTCTGTACTGGCGTGACCCTATCGAGTGCATAGCCGCGCTCTTCAACCATCCATTATTCCACAACTATATCGACCTCACGCCTCGCAGGGTGTACACCACCACGGAGAAGAAGTGTCGCATATTTACTGAATGGATGACAGGAAATGACGCATGGGACATGCAGGTGTGTAACAACTCAAATTTCGAAGGCTGCAGCTGATGTATCCTCGAAGTCGGCAATCCCTAGTGGCGCGACTCTCCTTGGCACCGTTCTTTCTTCCGACAAGACAAATATTACTTCATTAACAGGGGATCATGTGGCTCATCCGCTCCTGATTAGCCTCGCAAATATTCATATGAAAATATGACTGAAATCATCATCCAATGCTTTCGTTCTCACAGCCCTACTACCCGTCCCAAAATTTATCCATAAGAAGAAGAGAATGAGGGGCGTGTTGGAGGATCACCTCGTGCACCAATGCCTCGACATCGTTCTTGAACCTTTAAAGCAAGCTGCTCGATCGGGCATCATGTTATCGGATCCCATCGGGCATAGTCATTACTGCTTCACCCCTCTCGCAAGCTATATTGCTGACACCCCGGAAGCAATGATGCTGGCGTCTGTTGGTGGAAAAACATCACCTGTGACTATGGCAATGTACAAGCAATTTGGAGATCCCTTCCGGCACGAACCCCGGACAAAATCGACTACTCTCGCGCAGCTTGCTGTTGCAAGGTCACACGCCGATCCCAATGATGTTGAGGTGTTCTTCCGTGAAGCACAGAAGTTCTGACTGAATGGTGTCGAGAAACCATTCTGGCGGGACTGGTTACTAGCGGAACCCTCCCATTTTTTAACGCCGGAAACACTCCACCATATTCACAAGCAATTCTATGACCATGACGCGAAATGGCTTATTTGCGCTGTTGGAGAGTCTGAGATAGACTTCCGTTTTTCTGTCTTACAGCCAATGACTGGCTACCAGCACTTTCGTGGAGGCATCTCGAAGCTGAAACAAGTCACTGGGCGCTGTCAACGGGACATCAAATGATATATTATTGCCGTCAGTGCAGATGGAGTACCTACTGATGTTCTCGCTGCTGTACGCGCACTCATGCAATTCCGATATCTTGTGCAGTTGCCACGCGTTGACGAGGACGATCTGAAGCGTATCTCAAGCACATTAGCTGAGTTCCACACCAAAAAGGATGCGATCATTGCTGCTGGGGCTCGCCGGGGGAGTGGCAATAGAGTCATCAACAACTGGTATATACCCAAGCTGGAACTGATGCAAAGCATCGTTGCCAGCATTCGCAACTCTGGCATCATAGGACAATGGTCTGCTGATGTTACTGAACATGCTCACATCACCGAGGTAAAAGATCCCGCAAGATCAACTAATAACAACAACTACGACCCTCAGATTTGCCGATATCTTGATTGTGCCGAAAAGTGTCGTCGATTTGAGCTCGCTACTGGCATTTTAGATTGCGGGGAGAGTGTTGGGAAGCTTGAAGATTTAGATCCTGATGATGAAGATACCAATGTCAACGATGCTGATGTGCAAGATATCTTCATCAGCGCAACACAATCACGCCCAATCACGAACTATTTTGAAATTTCTAAGCTGCTCCAGCGCCGAGAATTGGGTTCAGTGCCTTTACCACTTCGCTCATTCGTCGTCAAGTGCACTGCCCTTCATCTTGCATATGATCCCTCCATTTGGACCATTACTGTTGATGAAGCCGCCATCAAATTCGCCCTACCAGATTTATGACCAGCCATTGCTGATTTCCTCCAATGGGAGGCAACTTATGGACATGCACACGTTCATGTGATAGGCAGTCCTAGAAAGGCTGGGCCTACCGCTATCCTTCCATTTGACAAAATTCAAGTCTGGTTCAAAATTCGTGTGCAAGAGATGGAGCTATATGATGCTCACACTGTTAGATCAGCTCAGACGCTGAATTGTGCACCGCCCAACAACCCCTGGACCCTAGGCCATTATGATACGAGCATCTTCAAGACTGACACAAGCCACACATGGCCTAACAGTGGTCTTTCTGGTGCGATCTCTGTTTTGATTTGTGATAAATGCCTTACCTCAAACCTCCCATTTTCCACAGGTCACACAGTTGCCCAGATTAGACTTATCATGCGACCTATTGGTAAGAGCAGCACACAATGGTCATGGAAAGACCAATTTCTCACCTATGTCCAACATTTCGACATCTTGAACGATCGAGATCCAACTATGCAGCTGCATCTGCTCAAGCGAGCCAAGCGTTCAAATGGGAACCGAATGGGAGATGTCATACCTGTCTCTCAAATGAGGGCCCCCATCAACCTAATCCCGCGCTTTGGCGCTATTGCAGATGTCCGTTTAACAGCATACAACAGCATGGAGCATGCCACGGAGTTTTGGTTGAACGAGTTTTGGGACAAAACCACATTCTTCGCGCTATCACGGTGATATTTGGCACAAAGATGAGGCCATTTTTGCATAGGTGGTCAAAGGGTAGTTATATGTATTAGTAGTATGGTTCCCATGAGTTGTTCCTGTGTACCAACATAGAACTCTACGACAACATGCCAAATGGCAAACATTTCTATTCAATTGGCCTCGGGATGAAGCTAGCATCTTTTGTGCCAGCTCCCGCAGTACACGACGTAACGACCATGGATAAACTCACCGATTTGGAGCTTAGCCACTTAATACTTGAAGAGAACCACCTCGACCACAAAGATGAGCTCGGACATCTATTGTCGCTGATATTCAGGTCCTACACCGATCACGTTCCAAGGGCAGAAGAACTCACTGTTCCGTTAAAAAAAATACCCATCAATTCTAGGACCAACACCTTTCTGGACATTGAAGACGAGGAAACCACAGTACCGCTCTATAATGGCCAAACTCGTCGATGGAATTGGGCCCTTCCAACATCATACAAATCTGCTAGTCATGCTGGTAGTGGGGTGGGAGGAAGCAAAGGTGGCATGAACAGGGAGCCGGGAGATTGGGTGTTGGTCGCCGATAACAGGACAGAGGCTGATCTGTCAGAGTCTCAGCCTGAGTCCACCACTGATCAGACAAAGTCAGACTTGCCAGTAAAGGATGACCCTATGTTGTCCGTGACTGATGTCAGTGGGGATTCTGGGGACTCTGGGGACCCTTGGGAGACATCTCCTGACGGATACAAGGAGGCACTGGCATCAGCATCCTCAGACTCGGAGACTAGTAGAGAAATAGAACCCCAACAATCGACAACCGAGGCCATCTTCGGGTCCTTTTTCAACACTGTTACCTCTGCCCTTCTCCTAAAGGAACCCAGTCTCGCTCACAAACATAACTTATCGTGCAAGTAGAGTGCAGCAAACTCCTCACGCCCAGTTCGTGGTGAAGAAATCGCGCGAAAACCAGACCTTACCTTACTTGACAATTTGGAAGCTAGGTGGGACACCATCAAAGCAGTGTGCGAGCTGACTGCGAGTCCATACCTACCCTCCCAAACCCTCTCAAAAACTCTCGACAGCAAAGCCTACCTTCTTTTGAAGCATCAACCCTGGAGACGCTTCGCTTTATTTATCTCTCTCTGCAATGGGTACCATGATCTTCGCGTCCACTTGTATGACCACTCCGGTGGTGTCGTGAGTCCGTGCACTAATATTGACAAGGAGCTTGATAAGTATTTGCACATTTTTTCGTGCATTGTCTTCGGGAATCTCGAGTGCATTGGATTTGACCCTACCATTACCATACTAAAACACACCCTTCACCGCACGCTTGAACTCTCTGGCTCCCGCCCTACCAAGAACCTGCCTTCCAAGAGACAGGAGGTCGTTGAGAGTTCCCAACTTGAGGAGAACGAGCTGTCCCTCCCTCCTGCCATCGCAAAGGACATGGTGCCCACCCCCGCAGCCGGGGACACTCCAATGTACCCCCCTATAGTAGAGGTCCCCGAAGATCCTCTCAACCCTGAGCCAGTTCTAGAGCCGATCGGCAAAATACGTGTCGATAAGAACACATATGACATCTTGGAAATCATCTTCTCTACCCAAGGCCTCGTTGGTCGTGGCAGTGTGTGCTACTTGGCCAGGAAGGACGACAAGGAGTATATCATAAAAGACCATTGGGTTCTCGGGGGCAAAAAAGCAGTGCTGAATGAGATCAACATGATGAAGAAGATGGAGGGGGTCTGTGGAGTTCCTCAACTTGCTGAGTATTGGCTCGTCGAAGTTGCACCCAGCGAGGTCGATGACACGCAAGCATATTGTTACAAATTTCCACATAGCATACAGGACACCTTCCCTACTCACGTTCGCCTGGTCTTGAAGCCCCGCGTGCGACCATTGCATAAATTCCGCTCGAAGGTCGAGTTCTTAGGCGCAATACGGGATATCGTTAATAGTGAGTAATACATTTCAAATGAATGTCCTACTAGTACTTATCGTTATCTTTCAGTCCAGAGGAAAGCGGTGGAAAAGCGCAAGGTTCTCCACCGTGATGCTAGTCTGAACAATGCGATGATCGAGGATGATGGTGATGGCTCCCACAGAATGCTGATAGACTGGGAGTTCGCGGTTGATATTGTAGAAGGCGAGCAATATGTTGTTGGTGGTACTGTGAGTATTATTTCACTTTTGGGCACAAGTAAGTATTGATAACGTGTTGATCACCCCAGGGCACATTACCCTTCATGTCACGGTCGCTTCTTTTTAACCTTTACCTTCACACACCGGATACATCGGACGAGCGCAGTGGCAAGTGTGCATCGGGCTCGAGACCATATCCAGTCGCCCTGATCAAGCACAACTACAAGGATGATCTCGAATCGATATTTACGTATTTGTCTGGACCTGTATCGAGTACAGGGGCCCTCTTGGCATGAAGCGTGTTCTCCCTAAGTGCACAAAAGAGAATTTGAATTGGATCACACGTGAATGGTCTGGGACATACGAGCAGTGCAGTGCCAGCAAAACACGGTTCTTTCACCATTCCGATCACTACACTGCGCAACTTACCAAACAATTTGATCCTTACTTCTGGGATCTCCTTCCGCTCGCATTGGAATGGTACAACCTAATCAAAGATCCGGCATCAGTATGTTTCGAAAACATAATTGCAATGCTGGAAAAACACCTTGCCAACCTTCTGCGGAATGAGCTGTCCCCTGGGCTTTTAGTCTCGACATGGATGCTCCAGGGGCTCTCAGCATCAGCAAGCTCTCTCAGTACTGATGAAGAAGACACGCCATCTGTAGATGAGATGTCAAAGAAACGAGTTATTGAACACCGATGGACGACAGACCTTATACTACCCAAGCCGAAGAGGAGCAAGATTGGATAGAGTAGTAATAGTAGTATGTAGTACTATTACAAAGTGTTATACTCATACGGATATGATACAGTTCGAGTCACATGATTGCCCCATGTAGTTATAGATGTGGCCAAATATAATTACTCCAAGTTGAACTTCATAAGTCCTTGATCGAGTCATCATCCTTATTACCTCGGTGAACATCCGAATTACGAAATTTTCTGCCTGTAGGCAGTACCAGTCGACTCATTTTTCCAAATATCTACCTGCCGGCAGTGAGAGATACTCGCTTGGAATTATGCGACAACACTTAAAAGACGGCGTGTGTTTATCAATGGTTTTCTTACTACTCACCAGTGCTACTCAGACTGCATTCCTTCTGTCCCAGGCCTTAACCTGGACCAGTCATGCCACATTCTAGGTCTCGCTCCAGCCCCAAGAAAAAAGGATCGAAGCGCAAAGCTGTAGACTCTGACGTGCAAGCGAATTCAACCAAGAAGTTGCGGGCTGGGGCCGAGATACCCCTGCAATTACAGCAGCCAGAGTTCGTGGACAACATCCTGGCCACTCGACGCTCTGGGCATGCAGGCGCAGGAACAGGAGGTAGGGCCGTCCAATTAGAGAAGATTGGCGCCCTTTTAGATGCCTCTCACATGCGCACCACCCAACACAAGGGCACTACTTCGCTCGACTTGAACACTCCTGTGAACCCTCTTGCTCCAGAACAGCCTCGTAAGGGCCGCGGGAGTCATTCAAAGGTAAACATGCTTACAGCCATAGATAATCATACTGAATGTTATTCAGATACCCCCTCCACCTCTTCCATACAGCCCCTCAGAGACAGTGGATCCTCCGAGTTCTGGAAAGCAGGGGAAGAAGGATAAGGCAACAAAGAAGGGTGTTGCTCCTGCCTCTACTAGTAGCTGTGAGGTACCAAATGTTCGACCCAGCTTTTCGCACTGCAAACCTGGGTCGCAGTTTGGATTCAGGCAGTCCCTCACCTCTTCTGGCACAGACGTTCATTTGCAGGTTAATAATACACTCGTAGCTGCCACCAAGAAGCCTTCAGACCCCACAGCACATCCTCCACCCCCCATATATCCAACGCCAAAAGCACCTACCACATCCACGTCAGTTATGCGTCAAGCTGACACTAACTTTTACAAGAATCTGGACCCTGCCCTGCGGTCAACCGCTGATGTAAGTTTGGAATTGCGAGACACTGCTTCTGAAAGTTCAGACTCTGAGACTACTGACGATGGTGATGAACGTGATGACGATGACAAGGATAGCAGTAGTGGCGATGATGACGACAACGGTCAGGACGCTCATGGAGACCAAGAAGTGGGATGGGGTGCAGCGTATGGGCGCCATAGTGCTCATCCCGGTAAGCCAATAGTTATTCTCGGTGATTATAGTGAATGTGAGACAGGTTTTTCAAAAGAAGCTCAACCCTCACAGCCTCTTGTCACCACCGCCCTTCCCACTGACTTTGAATTTCAACACTCATGTGACGAAGATGATAATGCAGCAATGAAGTCTTTAGTAGCCGATGTCACATCCAGCACTGATGATGCTTCGACTCCGGTACGTCTTATGTTTTTTTTTGCTATCTGCTAACCTTCTCTTTGTTGAAGGTCATGTCTGCTGATGTGCTACACCTTCACCACAAGCGAAACGGACGTCCCTGCCCTCCCAACCCTGTAATCCTCGATCTCTTACATCAGGCTGAGACAAAAGATCTCAAGTTGAAACCAAAGGTCAAATCGAAATCAAAGGCATCACGCGAAGGGCCGAAGGCTACGCAGTTGGGATGGTATGGTCCCCGTTGGAAGAGTTTTCTCGAGTATGCGAAGGGAGAGTGCGGTGTCCAACATGCGATAGAGAACCCATTCCCGAAATTTGTCGACAATCTGCCAGGTTCTGTTAATGAGGCCCTCATGTCTTTGCTTGTCGAGTGGCTGGAAGAGGGTAAGCAAGTTGAAGAGGGTACATATTCTTTTCACCTCGAGACATTTTACTCAAGTGAGTCTACTAGGTGTGTGGCCTGATCGGAAACATGACATGGCAAAGCTGGTATGTACATCTGGTAGTCTACTGTCACGCATCTGATTTCTACTAATGCACTGTTATTTTAGCTTTATGAAGATTTATCAATGTGGCGCTCAGATCTCAAGAAGATCATAACTAGCATCGCGCCATCCTTATATGACCTCATCCCGCCATCTGACATTCCTCCCCAAGAATGTTCAGCCTGGGTCAAAGAGGCCGTGACGATGTTGCTAGAAGACTCTGCCTTTCTGTGCTACGGTATGGATGAGCTCGGCAAAACTCAAAATGCAGCTCACCCAGCACTGCACGAGGCTGTCATTGCTTTCTTCTACACTGGCTCTTATCGTGTTGCTCGCAGGAGACCTGACATATTTCAGACACAATTACCTTTGGAGTGCCTTGCTCTAGTTTGTACAGTGGTAAAGTTTTGCGTGTTTGTATATTACTTTACAATCTACTGACGCCATTTTCACTAGGTGAACTGTGTCCTTGATGGCTTAAAGAGGAACGGTAACAGCAAATCGATTCCGAAGTTTACTTCCAAGGAGTATGGTGCCTTGTACGAGTCGATGTTCAAACTACTGAGACAGCTCATGGATGATCCTTATCATGGACCGAAGCTGGTGCGACAGCTTCGTTCGTGGGCCGAAGCTGGATGGCAAGCTGCGCGTTTTTTTATGAAGTTTTGAATACTAATCGAAATTCACACAGGGTGGAGTCTTACAAGGTCGACGGGAACTTGGATGACGCGTCAAGGCATCGTCATCTGCAACTCGTACTTGATTGAGGTCTCGAAGTTCTTTGTCCTATTGCCCCGTTTATTTCGAGTGTCTTTTTCCTATTAGTACCATGTATCCGCTAGTGTGTTATCTGATTGAATACTATGCATTTTGTGATCATTTGTGCTTATTTGTGCATGGGTGGACAGTTGAGCAGTGAGCATAATGTTATTTGATTGTACGAGAGCCGTTTTCTGGGTGCCTGTAGAGTGTGTGCACAGAATCTCACAGAAAGAATTGGGACTGTGGCGAGCTAGCTAATAGGGACCAAGCTGTCGGGCTGGCACACTGTACAGCACTGTACAGCACTGTACAGAGCAAAGTAGTTTACTGATGTGAGTCGAAATGGTGCTCCTATAAACTCATTCTAACTAGCGATCGATTAGTGCCTCGGTTCCTCATCAAATTCTTTAACTTGGTGTATATGCCCTTGGATCAAGATATCGTTTGCGAGATGTGGGTCGGAAATCTCAAAGATCATCTGCGCATCTGCCATCGCAAGGATTCGCTGATCAAACATTGACGCTGCACCCATGTCCCGCGAGCCTCCCGCTCGTTCAGCGTCAGAATTAGTTCTGCCGCAAGGTTATGAACTCACGGTTCCAAGATCCCCCGCAGGTTCTGATAGGAATAATCCTGGCGGTAATGACGCAGACATTATTGAGCTGGTCCCCCAGGTCCTGTTACCAAATCCCCACTACGTGGAGGATACTGTCTCACCCAATACCTATTACCATTTGGCATTTGGCATCTGACATCCCCCTGCCCTTACCCATACCACCCTCGCTATATCAGTACTAACTATCCAACTATCCATCAACTATCCATCAGGAGAAATAAGCAGCTAGACACTATTTGTTGCGCCGTCGAGCTCACGCATTCTAAGCCCTCAGCCTTCTGTTCCTAAATTAGCTTACCCACGCCCCTGGCATGATTGGCCCCGATCTCCTTTGCGTCTGCAGACTCCTTCACACCCTCATTCCTTGGCAACTGGTCAACAACCCCTTGTTCAGCTTCAACAAGAGGGACATGATGCTGGCGAAGGTTGGTATCGACCAGAAGAATCTGATCATATGGTGGATTTTTGGTTATGGTTCGATTTGCCGCTATGCCAGAAGAATTTTCAATGTCTGATTGTTGTTTGTTTCGAGTATTGTACTTTATTTTATTTTATTCGATGTGTACCTAGTTTTATTGTACCACTGCATATCGAAGGCTGTGTTCGCATTGGATCCCAGCAGGAACCACCTTGATGTTCACAGGTAGTATAATAAAGGCGATGCAGATTCCTTTACAGTCGAGAGGAGTTGCAAGTGGTGCCATGTTGTAAGCCCCAGTACAATGGGTCTCGTACTCCGTTGTAAACTTGTACTATTTATATTAATACAGAAAGATCTTCTTGTGCCAGTGTACCATTGTTTTGCACCTGAGTGTCACCATTTAATTTACTAATTAGTAATATTTATTTACCACACATCATACCAGCAATCATATCAGCATATTGGCAGTGACTTGAGATTTTCGAGTGCAACATCCCCTGCCATATCAGGTACTTCCAGCTGGGTAATCCCGCCACCTTATGAACTGATACCAAAAGATTACAAACACTCATCCACACCTTCCCTGTCATTCCCATGCATCAGGTAATCAACCCAAGAATGATAAATTCTTAGACAGCTTTATCTGCTCTAAAATCTGTGTAATATCTATCATAATTGTACTTCGCATGAGAAAGTTTTATATACCCAGACTTACTTGGATAGAACCTGCAAAATACACAACCATGACAGTCTAGTTGTCAGCTGTCACCGAGATGGTGTAGTATTGCATTACTCACCAGCCATGGGAAAGGATGATTTAGTTGTCGAGAGTGACCAATGTCACCTAGTTGATGGTCAGTGTCAAAACACTACAATTCTGCCCTGGTGTGGTAATTGTATGTAATCTTTGGCTGTTTTTGTGCCCTTTGCAATCTCTGAATAAATTTCAGAATACAGCTAAGTCCCCCCTTTGCAGGATTGTACATAGGCCCACAATCTGTACAGTCATTACAATATAGTGACCTTGGACAGACAAGCCAGGTTGTGCAGATAAGACAAGTTACACAGATCATGCAGAGGCTACATTATGTATGGATAAATAGTAGCTGTACATGGGAAACATACCATACAAGCATGCAAACGTCATGCCAACTGCCATTATGATTATCAAACTAAAATAAGCATTGAGCATCGAACAGTGCATTAAAGTATGATATTGATGTCCACATCACTGCCTGCTGCACTCCTATCTGCATGCCAATCAGATTCGCCCATACCAATCTTAGCCCATTGCTGCAGCATCTCTTCAAGCTCTTCACAAAGTTCTGGAATGTCGAGCAACTTATCAACTGATGTCCGCAACTTGTTGAAGTCAGCCCTGCATCTATCAGCGGGGAGTTCAGGAGATTTGTCGGTCCCAGTTTCACTGAACCCAGAAATAACACCCTTCATCTATGAAATCATCAGCGAAAAAGGAGAAAGAAAAAAGAAAATGGTGCACAACTGCCACCACAAGAATGAGTGTGTTAATAGGGATTGTTTGGTGGAAGTCGTCTGTGTTCTTCAGTGCTTTCTTGCTGTCGCCATAGAAAAATTCGAGACAAACATCCTTGAGAGCCTGCAATACAAAATTCTCAAATTTTCCCTGCAAGAAAAATAGTGAGTCAGTGCTATTAACAAGAGTCATTACCTACATCAGACAAGTCAGGGATCCAGAGGTAATCACCAGTCTTGAGTAGCTTAGTGGCAGCTGCAATGACACACTTCTTTATCTCCTTTGATCACAATGAGGTGCCCTTCGGGAAGTCTATAGAGATAACAATCTTTTTGAGCTCTGTATGGAATGTGAAGAGATCGTCACAGAGCTGATCAACATATCAGCGAGAGTGTTCACCATCAATTAATGGGGGACTTACCAACTGGCACATCTGCGGGCTATATGCCGGGAAGTAGCCTTGCGACAAGACATGAGAAGACTCAAAGAAAGCAGCAGCATAGGGAAAATTTACCATCCTCGAATTTGAGCTTCTTCTGGTGGCATACCCACAATTTGGCGTCCAGGACTTCTTGCACAAGTTGCATGGCATCCTGGTGTTCTGGAATTGGATGTGTGAGAACAGCTTGCAGTCGCATCTGTAACTTTGCTGCCTGAAGACAGCCTTGCCAACAAGGTGGATAAAATCCAAGCTTAGAAGGGTTGTCTTGTGTTGTCTTGATATTTTGTGTGCGCCGAGCTTGAACAGGTGTAGTGCTATGAGAGAGTAAATGACTAGGAGTAGTGGCATAGTCAGAAGAAGTCTACGACGGAGAGCATTTGCAGGAGGAGGCCTGTGTATGACTATCGGAGGAAGTGACTGGCCGAGATGGGGAGCACCAACATGAAAACTTCACATATGAAGGACATTGCATAGATGTTGCGGGCTGATATGAGTGTTGGCATGGAGACTTAGGGCAAATGTAAAGTTTATGCAGATGAGATGGCGAGCATCTATGTCAGGAAGTAGGCGCTTGGACAGAAAAGGTATCCACAGATGGCACACATTGACGAGATCTCGAGCAGTCACTACTTTGAGACAGGCATTGGCAAGGAGACTTGGAGCAAATGGAGGTATGAGCACGTTCATTTCCTTTCATTTTCAAAAGATATGATGGTGAAGGAGCCTTGCGTCATCCATTCTGTCTGTGCTTGATGACATTTGAGAACATCATAAGTATCCTATACACATATCAATGAGTGAACATGAGCAAAAAAATTGGAATACATCATCTTGATCCTCCAGTGACATCCATGGGTTCGTCTTCCCAGTCATGCTCTCGATCAAAATCCCTTCCATTGTCACCACCATCTTCAACAGGTGCATCTGAATGTTGACTGGAGTCCTCTCTGTTGTCCACATGCTGATCTACGCCACTTTTTTTGGCTCCGTCCCTGCAATGAGTACATCAAGAAAGCTAGAGGTGAAAAAAAGCTAGCACTTATGTATTGTCATGCGATTGGTGCACAGACTCTCCATCATCATCTTCCTTGCTCATGTCTCACTGGTTTACATTCTGGGTGTGCTGCACACTGAAAGTAGGCGTAGGTGCCTTAAACCCAAACCTGTCAGAAGAGCAAACAGTATGTAGCACTGGATGGGGAGAAGTGTGGGCTGGGTGATTTCTCACATTGTTGCCCGACCTTTGATAGGGTCGCTTAGAATTGCTGCTCATAGTTCGAGGTTTTGCAGGAGCCTGATAAGATCATAGTTTGAATGTTGTTAAAATAAAATAGAATAAACTTACACTTTTCTTCCCCTGACACAGCTGCACAGGAGCCATCAAATTTTCTTCAGGATCACTGGCATCAAGCTCAGGGTAATTGTTTCGTCCTTTCCGACTCTTCATGGGTGCTGCTATCACTTCTCCAGCTTTTTGAAGTTGTGCTGCATGGCCGCCAACACTGCGGTTAGATCTGGAGCTTTGTCGACAAGCAACCTCAGGTGTCGTATCGTCCTGAGCATCTATAGTAGAACATCTAGCTCTCTTCTTGGGAGGCATTGGAGATCAGCAAAGCAATGAACAGCGCAGGTTGGTTAGTAGTCATAGACATCATGTAAGCAAATGTTATGCAATCATAATGCTATGACAGTACACAGAGGCATGCTAAAAAATTTATAACAGTAGACTGAGAAGAAAAAGGTGCAGCAAAGTTGCAAGGACAAAATAGACAGACTTGGAGAAGACAAAATAGTTTAGAACTAGCCATGCTAGCATGGTATGACTTGGAACGGGGTGACAAGACTTCTCTGTCTAGTATCTCATCTAGTAGTCCTCCCGGGCTGAGTCGTAGAAGCAAGTCGCTGTGAATGGCATGGGCCTGGCTGGCTTGATAAAGGCCATGGTGTGCCAGTGCATGGAAGGGCTGAAGGACCTGCTGTGGATTGAAGAGTTACAGGCTGGGAGGGAGGGCAGGGCAGTGGGTCCGGGTCTGGTATTTCATCATCAAGTTTCGCAATGAACATGACAAGCATCTGAAATATGTGATTGTGGACGATTGTTTCACTGGTGTTAATTTCCCTGAGGTGGATTCGACCGTGCCATTCATCAACTAGAGGTCTGAATTCTGAGAAATATTTGGAGACTTCTGTTCATCAAAAAGTCGCCTTCAAATATGGCTCTCTTCTTAGATAAGAATGTGGTAAGCAAACTGCTGGCACCTAAGTTTTCATAGGTGTCTGACCATGACATCGCCAGCTTATCCCATGTTGGTGTGAGTATGCCATGTGCCCCCCCATACTTGGCGACAAATTTGAAAAAGATGTAAACATGGACTTGAGGTCATTGCACACATGGTGTTCGATTGGGTGCAGCTGAGTAGTGTCAGCAGTCTTTTTCATGGTCTCAGCATTCCTGGACATCATCTTGAGGACACACATAGAGATGTATGGGATGGTCCCCTAATAGAATAAGATTGACAGCCTGAGCAAAAACCGTAAACTTGAAATTCTTACAGTGCCAAATGAAATCATAAAGGCCTTGCCTTTCTCTATAAATCCAGCATGATTGAAATCAATGAAGTACTCAATACCCTCATAGATGATGAAATTGTTTGGGCTGAGGTCCCCATGTAGAATTCCATGTGTAACATCATTACACTTGAATTTGACATGTTGAACTGAACTGAACTCACCAATGATAAAGTCACAAAAAGCACAGATCAGCTCCTTTCCAGAGCTGAAATCTGACAGCGGCTCTTCACAAGGGGTCATGACAATCCACCGGTGAAATTGATTGCAGAACCTGTGATCATCCCTATCCTCTGGGTCGAACTGCTGGTAGAAATTATGAATCTGTGCTGTGCAGTCAGGCTCCCCATTGTACATGACATCTCAATGATTCACGAGTTGAATGACATTAGGAATGCCCTTGATGCGCTTGAGGACATCCACTTTATGATACCTCTTTGCCTCAGGCACCCGGCAGTCCTTCATCGCATAATCCTTTCAGTCCAGGTTGGTAGGATCTCTGACATGATAACAAACAGTTCTGTGACAGAAAAACCCTGACTTTTCCATAAAGTGTCCATGATTGAGTAAGTTTTACTGCTGTTGTTAATCACCCATCCTTTTGCCCCCACAGCGAGAGAGGAATGAGTACCCTGACAATCAGGGATGCACATATAGATGGTTGGGTCGAGGCCCAAGTACTGTGGGTTGGCTAATGCAGTTGTGGCTACTGCCTCGGTAACATGTATGGGAAATTTATGGATTGGGGTTGGAAGGGATATGATGAGCCCCAAGCAGTCAAAATAATGGGCACGAAGGTCATCTGCGCAAATAGAGTAAGCAAGAATGAAACGACACCAGGGTTGCTCCTGTATGATAAGGTACACTTTGGTGGCAGATCCCCAATACACCACTAAGTCATGCATTACAGCGAGGTTGCTAGAAGTGTATTCCACGAAGCTCAAGATGTCAGCCCATGTTTGTTCCCAATGTTTGTTCTTGTAATAGAACAGGGCTACATCTGGCTTATGCATGTTGTATGGGTCTTGTAGGGGAGAGTTGGCAAACTCTGCAGACCAGTACCACTTCAATTGTGCAGGGCCTACTGAATGACATGGAATAGGTACTGTAAGTCTCTCTCTGTTAAACACTTCTTTTGTTCCCTCTTCAATCCTGTATTTTCACTGCCCTTGTATTCATTGTCACTCCAGGTGTCATCAGTCCCTTGGGAAAAGATTGTTGAACCATGAGAATCCAAACCCTCAACTTCTTCGTCTGAGTCAATCGAGTCAGTGGCATCTGTATTGATGCTCTCTGAGTCCTTTGTCTTGCTCTTTTTCCTCCAGTTGAAATTCCACTTTTTGGGTGTATACTGACAAACTGTCCTTTTTATGGTACTTGATCTTGTTGATGTGTTGTGACTGAAGTGAGGATGTTCGGATGAGCGCATGAAAGATGGAATTGGTGAATTTCATCTTCTTGAGATCAGACTCATCAATAACTTTGCTATCAAGCTCTGATCTCAGAAGACCTTTGACAGTACTAGCGGTGCATCCGCCTATAGGTGGAAAACCCACAGAGCTAAGTGAAGCCCCACAAAGGTAAAGGTCAAATGATGTGGCATCATCAGGAAGTTCAAACATCAAGGTGGTCACCATTGGCAGTTTGCAAGACAACTCTGAACTAGACAGTGTGCTGCAGAGTGGTGTCTGGTAGGAGCTAGTATGCTGGTGTGGTGTGTCTCAGTGCCTGCGCAATTTGCACCACTTATGAGTGGTGTTACTGAGGCTCTGTCACCCTTGTTGAAGCATGCTGAAGATCTGATTCCATTAATTCTACATGCAATACATGCAATTTAAATGTGAAACACTTGATAAAAGTAAAAGGTATCTATCCTTGTGAGAGGGTGTCATATATCTGCTTGTCAAAGTACTTATTCAAGAAAAAGGATGAATGATAATGAGTAGAATTTGCCTTTGTCAACCATGCATCTGCCATAGGACCGAGTTGAGGAATGATGTGGATAAATGCATGAAGTTGGCCAAGGGGCACTATATCATCTACTGGGGCACCATTGGCATGTTTAGCAGGTTTCAATACATGCATCTCAGTGACTGGGTCAATCACACCCATTTTGAAACTATGTACATAACACAAATATTGATCACACCATGTAATGCATGAATGTCGCCGGGGAACTGGCTGCATTATGAGCTGCAATTCACAAACTCGGTGCCCTTCAAAAATGGGGGGGTCATGATAAGCAAGATTAATATCAACACAAACAAACTCACCCATCAACCCTGATTTGGGCCAATCATAGGCTCAATCAACATTGACGAGGACAGCATCACATCGGTGTAGCACTCGAGCTTGCACTAGGCTCATATTCAGCCATTCCGCACATCACGTCAAATGTTCATTGCTCAATATTCACTTCCCAATGCAACCCGACGCATATCCGCTGAACCCGACGCTTTGACCAGCGGACCCGACGCATCGGCCGCATCGGACCTGACATTTTTCCCGCGCACTTGTCCTATCCATGTCTTGTCTTGTCAGCTACCCCCACTAGGTGCATAGTTGATTGTTTTGCACATTACTCATGTCGTAGCCAGCACTATTACATGTTTTCCCATAGTCCGCAGCACCTCGTGTTTATTTACATGTACATCGGACCCGAAATTCTTTGGCCGCTACTTTTGCCTATAGGGTTCCGGATTTCTACGTACTTATATATATTGGTTTCCACATAGCATATTCATCATCCAAGTAGTAGGGAGCCGTTTCCTGACGCTTTGTGGTCAAACCCGATATTTTCGTAGTTCTTAGTTGACATTGCGAATATTACTGCTCTTTCTATCTGAAACTCCCATTGTTATCAATATTCCGCATACCGCTCGCTATACCCGACAATCATTTCCCTAACCCGACGCTAACCCGATGAACCCGCACCCGAAACCTGCCAACCCACTAAACCCAAAAACATCGGCCGACACTTTGGCATTGGACTCGTAATTATAGCTTTGGATTCTGTTTCTCACGCTCGGACTTTTGATGGTTTATCAATTGACTAACTATAGGCTTATTACAATAGCAAACCCCTCGGGTTGAACACACTTGTCTAGCAAGTATAGCAGACTAGGCTGTGCAAGACCACTACAACATTTTTATATTGCTGACACTTACTTTGTATAGTATCAAGCATTGTTGTATCTTTACATCACCCTTTTGGCCACCCACTGACAGGAGACGGGGGAGGCATGCACAGTCTGTATGGTCAGAACAACACTGGCATCGTAGAAAGAAACTTGCTGCAAACGAACGACATGCCATACTTGAATACATTCAAAAGGAAGAATTGAGGGACAGTCGATTAGTGATCTTCTTGAAACTCTCAATCCATAACCTACTTCTCCATTCCTTGTGTCACATTGTAAGAAGTCGGAAAGAACCTGGCGTAAATCTGGTATGTTAAAATCACCTTTGTCTAACTAAGTCATGCCCAAGCATGTTAAGTCTTCTTAGACAAGCTGCTTCAAATGTCATTACTTTACTCTAGTCATCACATAGTATTGTCGATGTTGACATAGCCCCCACTTGTCAAAAACAATGCAAAAGGTCATTTGAAGTAAGCAGAGTGTTGCATAAGTCCCGAAATGCAATGGTGTTGGTGTTCAGCCTTCACAGGTGCCAATTCCCTGACTTTGTCAAGCACTCTACTCCCCTCCCAAGAAAGATAAAACAATTGATTGGACTGATGGATAAGGTGACCTCTGATTCATCTTCCATAGTAATGAATGTCACATGATGTACTAGGGATATTTAGGCACTTGTTTAGACCTGGTAACTCATTCTGGGATTGAAGTCATTCATTAACAGAGCCCAGACTTGTCGCACTATGGGATAAGCCATTGTTAACCTCCCCAAATTGGCTTGATCTCATTTCACTTGCTTGTATGGGACTTAGGATAGGACTTGAGGTGAGTTGGCCCATGATGATATTTTTTTTGTCATTGCCTTCACGATATATTGCATCCATTTGCTCATCTTTTTTTGTCCAGTTCCATCAGGAAATCAGTGAGAACTTGGCTTTTGTAGATATAAGTGGCAAGTTCAGACCAAAAGTCAACCAGATTATATCTGAAGACAAACAAATATATATGCAAAACATTATGCCATCCAAAGATAAGAAAGTGTAATATGAACCTAACTTTGATGAATGTATATTAATCTCACAATGCCTTATAACTATGATGCTTGATAGATATACCTTTGTAAGAAGTCCTGCATCTCTCCAATTCAGTGGTCATCCATTGCCTAAGGTAAACTTTGTTATGTTTGTTTGCAACTTCAATGAGATGGCATTCATGAGTTACACGACCAGTGTAATACTTATCCAGAATGGTTGTTACTCATAGTGATGATAGACCCAGGGCAATGCCTTGTCATATGCTAGCATTTTTCGACCGCAATGGTCACCTACTGCCTAAGTGAAACTTTGTGATGGTTCTATAGCAATGACTTGGAAATACACTAGCAGTTATTGACAACAATGGTCGTTAGCTACCCAAAATAAACATCATTGACAGTTATTTGCAATGCCCACCAGTAAGCTACCAATGTTGTATCAACTGTTCCAAACCTGCTGGACAACTACTCTATCTACATGATGAGTTAGGGTGTCTGTTGGATATACTGACAACCTAGCCCAGTACAGCAAGCATAGATATTTCATATCTTTCAGCACCTGTTCTTGCACAAGGGTAGAAGTCAGTAATGGGAGAAGTGAGTGGTTCACTGATTGAAACCGAGTCAGCTGTTCAGTGTCAACCTTGCTGGCGCAAAAAATTGACATTATATCACACATCAGGAAATCGTCCACAGTATGACAAAGACTTAGCTAGCTTTATCTGATGAATAATATTGAAAATATACATCATAATTTCAGATCAAATGATAAAGGAATAGATAGGTAGACTACAGTGACAGTATCTTCCAAATACAACATATTGGCAGACTTATTGGGATCCACTAGCATGATGTTATGTGTTTGTCATATATATATGGAGACAACAAAGAGTTGTCAGGTGATAGCAAGCTGCTGACTTTTCACCAAACATGCCTGGGTTTATATAGGCAGGTTCCAATGGCAGAGTCCGCAACCACCAACAATGTGCCAGGAGGTGGCAAAGAATTATCTAGTGATATCAAGCTGCCGACTTTTCACCAAACATGCCTGGGTTTATATAGGCAGGTTCTGATGGCAGAGTTCACAACCACCAACAATGTGCCAGGAGGCGACAAATAATTATCTAGCTGCTGACTTGTCACCAAACATATCTGACCTTATATAGGCATGTTGTGATGGCAGAGTCCACAATTACTGACAATGTGCCAGGGGTGATAAAGAGTTGTCAGTCAAAAGCAAGTTAGTGCCATCTTGCCTTGCCCATACCCCTGTCACAGTATCAAGATTCCCATGTTATGAAATGAGTGATCCATCTTCATGCTCACAGTACAGCATCCAATAACATCAAATATTCATTAATAACATTACTAGGGTTCACAAGCATTTGCAGTACAGTACAGTTACGAAACACAATAAACTAATTAAAAGTACTAGCAGCTCATTCTCAAAGAGCAGCACATTTTTCCCGAATTTTCACCAGTGCACTATTTTTGCTGATACTGCGCTGTGAGGAGGAAGAATTAGGAAAAATTCGACTGCACATGATATTAGCTTGAAGCTTGAGATTGACGGAATACACTACAAACTGAGTCCACCAAGTCATCAAATCACCTACTTCTTCACTTTCGTCAGGATCCTCCAATAGGTCAAGAATGCTATGGTAGAAGTTTTCTGAATCCGTGACCGTATCGGTACGTGAGAATACAGACAAGGAACTTAACAAAACCAAATCTTGAGGCATAATCAATACCAGATACATAAGAGGTAAAATTAGCACATGCCTGTGTGGCAATATATCCGAGGGAACCTTTAGTTGCAGATTTCATTCCATGGAGGTATGCATTGCCCGAGCATGTGGCTTTGGGCTCCTTATCCACTGAGCTTGGAGATGTGAATACATGTTTGAAGCCCTGTCAATGGAAATCATTGCAAAGTGAGACTTTTATCACAAATGGAATGGACTCACGAACACAAGTATCTCGCTTCTCAGTAAGACCTTCCACAGATCTTCAGAATCATAAATGTAGCCAGCATATAGAAACATCGGCCACTGGTCACCACGGACTGCAGTTTCACCGCTCTTAAGACTTTGCTTGGTTCTGGATAGCATCATGACATTTTGGTTATGGGATAGTGGGTGTTCAAACTTACTCTGCATTCGACCAGTCGAGGCCTGCAGGGCAGAGCAATGCACCAGTGATATCATGATTGAACCCCTGGTCGCTGTAAAGATACAACAATGCTTGATACCATACAAAGTAAGTGTCAGCACTATAATAATGTTGTAGTGGTCTTGCACAGCCTAGTCTGCTATACTTGCTAGACAAGTGTGTTCAACCCGAGGGGTTTGCTATTGGAAAAAGTTAGTCCGATGCCAAAGCGTCGGCCGATGTTTTCGGGTTTAGCGGGTTTAGCGGGTTTCGGGTTCGGGTTCGGCGGGTTAGGGAAATGGTCGTTGGGTATAGCGAGCGGTATGCGGAATATCAATAATGACAGGAGTTTCAGATAGAAAGAGCGGTAATATTCGCAATGTCAACTAAGAACTACGAAAATATCGTGTTTGACCACAAAGCGTCGGGAAACGGCTCCCTACTACTTGGATGATGAATATGCTATGTGGAAACCAATATATATATAGGTACATAGAAATTCGGAACCCTATAGGCGAAAGTAGTGGCCGAAGAATTTCGGGTCCAATGTACATGTAAATAAACACGAGGTGCTGCGGACTATGGGAAAACATGTAATAGCACTGGCTATGACGTGAGTAATGTGCGAAATAATCAACTACGCACCTAGTGGGGCTAGCTGACAAGACAAGACACGGATAGGACAAGAGCGCGGGAAAACATCGGGTCCGATGCGGCCGATGCGTCGGGTCCGCTGGTCAAAGTGTCGGGTTCGGCGGGTATGCGTCGGGTTGCATCGGGAAGTGAATATTGAGCAATGAACATTTGACGTGATGCGTGGAATGGCTGAATACGAGCCTAGCGTGAGCTCGAGTGCTACATCGCACTTGATGTTTCGGGAGAGAGGTGGTATGATGGCCTGACCTCTGGGCACAAGCCATTCAAGGATGGCAGAGGGTCTTAGTGTTGTCCCCTCGTGCACCAGAGGCCCCTTTACCTAACTGCAAAAAGTGAGCATTGTAATCTTCCAACATACAAAAATTAACTCACCAGTTCTCCAACATGGATAACATCCTCCTCTTCGTCACTTGTCAGACAATCCATAAGACCAGGATAAGAATCTACGAGTTCCATGAATACCCTGTGTTCTCGCCAAACACTAACATTGACAGCACATTAAGTTGTGGCGGCATATGGTGCAACTGAACTCACTCGGCTAGGAAATCCTCGATCGGTGAGTCCTGCAATTCTTCAAGCCAGAGGATACCTGCTGTCAGGAGCGCAGGATAGTTGCATAGTGCAAAAACTGTACTATCAAAATGTCGACTGTGCAGAACGAGTGGATTTGACAAAGTCCTGGTCGGGAAAAGTTAGGAACGCAAGGATTCACTACTGACGGAACACGTACACCTTTTTACACGGTCCCATATGAAGTGCTGAGCCACTGCGCTTGCGCGATGGTTCGCTAGGAGAGGGGTTGTTTCGTTGTTCCTCATACCAAACTGTATGAGGTGGTTCTGATACAACAGAAAGTGAGACACTTTATATAAGTCTGAAGACCAACAGTATGTGATGACAACAAACTCACCATCTGAGCGCCATCAATATTGTAATACTAATATCCTCGTCATCTGTTCGCCATCAATATCATAATACCAAAATTCTCGTTGTCCGAGTGCCATCACTTTCATAATAAAACGGACTTGCCATTCAATGAATATAAATATTAGAGTGCATTGTGCGTGAGGAATGATAGCTTGATGAGAAGGGGTAAAGGGAGAAGAAAAAGTGAAGTGGGGTGAAACTCAAATAGACCTCTGGACACGAGTATATATTTCGGCCCAAGGGGAATGCTACTAAGAATGATTCCTCTATATAAAGTGGAGGGAAATCACTGAAACTAGTAAGGGTGGTTGAGAATGGATGGGACGTGAATGCGAATGCAATGCAATGCGAGCGTGAGCGAGCCGCCGATGACATGGCGTGGAACGAGCGTGAGCAGCCAAAGATATGTTAGCGCACGATAGAAGCATGGCCGTGCGGGAAGATATGCGGGTGCCGCAAAGTATTAGGAATAATGCGAAAGGCCAGTAGTTACGCGCGGCGGCTGATACAACATTTTAGATTCTTTGGTTCAGGCGGTATTGCGTGCAAGTGAATGATGGATTCTATATGGGAGGTAAAAAGATACATGAAATTCGTAAGTACAAGTATATAAGAGGACGCGCCGAAGCGCTATTTGGAGCCGAGTAGGTAATGGCTGTAGGTAATAAGGGTCCATGACGAAAGTAATAGCGATATAAACACATTAGCGTCGGAATTATGGTCAGTCTATTCCAAAACAAGTGAAATACGCACCGATAGACCAGCAGAGGACATGGATAGGACAGGATAAGGACGCGTGACAGGGCCGAGTAAAAGCCAATACGGTCCGATATACACGCATGAGCCGCAGCCGTCGGCCGATAATGGAAAAGATGCGCGCCGCATTAGCGTTAGTGCGCGCAATGCAAGGACCTATGGGACAACGCAAAAATAGCCTTTACAAGGCCATGAGGACTCTCAGTCCTACAGCGTGATCATCGCAAAGAGCTACAGTCACAGGCACTATAGCAAAAAGATCAGTGTCCCTGACATGACCGACTCGCCCTCTCTGAAGCGATCCATCAACATTAGAAATGATGCAACACCAAAGTATGTCAGTGTCAGGCGGGTGATATTAAACTAATCAATTTACCTCAAGTTCCTCAGTGCGAACACCAAGGAGATCTGATGCAGATCACCGACAAAGATACAGAAAAGCAAGATCTAAGCTACATCAAGTTAGAAAACAGCTCAGGGACGTGGAAAGAACTGCTGCGTACCTTTTGGACAAGGTGCATATGTACAGGTATAGGTGGCTTGAAGAGTACTACCACGCAGAAAACCTCGAGCACCACATGCCCCACGGCATTTATGTGCCTGAGATTCCCTGGCAGATCCCAATAGGCGCTTCTTCTCCCCGCTTCTCTCCATACATAGGGTGGAAAAATATAGGTTCGGAACGGGGAGAGCATAGTGATGGACATGATATTTGAGTTTACATATCTAAGGACGGTTTGACTCCATATATGTGCCACACCTGAGCGCCACCTCCTGTCAGTGCACTTTGCAGTCTACCATATACAGACCAGTATTTGTTAATGACATTTTCGTATATCATATATAAATGATGGTAATTGGGATACTTGAGATAGGTAAAAAAAAACAGCAGGAAGCAAGTCCAGAACTTTGTATCGTTGCGTGAGGATTGGTGTGTGAAGTCATGTTAGCGATGTGAAGTGGTGGAAGCAGAGACAGCAGCCTGTGCTTTTGAAGATCGGGCTTGAGGCACACCATTCCATAGCATTGCTATTGGGAGGGCAAATGGTGCTTGCGGCACGGTTCCTGGGTTTCAATGTAATTATTTTTATCCAATTTTCTCTTGCTGATGTGTTCCTCTGTGTGATATGAGAGGGGGTCTGAATATTTGAGAAGGACAAAGATGACATACATGTTTGCCCTTGGTATATGGAAGGAACATCGACAACTGCTGAGGGATGCAGAGCTCGACATCTTCACCACTTCATCTTCCAGAAATATGACTTTGAACCCAGTGGAGAGGGTGGGGTCGACATGATGTACCGTGAGTATTGGGGTATATGAGGTGGAATAAAGAAGACTGGCCACTAAGGGTGCTTGCATGCGAGACCCATGATTGAGGGTGGAGGTGGTGTCGTACAGAAACCTGAGAATATTGAGGCCAGGAAAAACAACACTGAATGAGATATTGACGTACATGAGCACGATCTGGTATGTCGTCGAAAAACCTTGGGGTATCAGACATCGGGGGATGATGATCAGGTGAAGGACTGGACACTGTGTAGCATCAACCTACATATGTTTATATGATTGATGAAAACTAACTGTAAGTGTCACATACAGCGAGGACTGATTTGCTGTAAGTTCCTTGAGGCCAGTTTCTTTGACTATCACAGAAATGTTCCGAATGTACCCAACAGCTTTTGTTCACCGCAGCTAGTAACTATGTAGAAGTTTATTTATTATCAGGCAGTGTTGCATCTACTCACAACTCCTAAGTCAATCGCCAGTGAGACAAGATTATTTCTACCAAAACTTTCTCAAGTCTAACCAAGGCACTACAGTAATAAGGAAAACAAGAAGGTAAAGTGCTTCCTACGATCTACTAGTACACAAATAAGCTAATTAGGACTTCATGGCTGAGAAAGAAGTTCATCAGCAGAAGAAATGTCTTGATATAGTGAATGACTGTTCCAAACTCCATTGGAATTTGCCTCAGTGACTAAGCGGGTATTTCCGGCTGGGTTTGAATATATTGCCATTTACTATATGAGCGTATCAACCCATTGTTATGATCTCTTTTCTGACTTGTGAGACTTTGACATGAGGGCCCAGATTTTCATTGTGATTATGTAGAGTAGTGCAGTGATTCAGATGATCGGAGCTTTGGCTGGTGATAACACACATCTGGCGGCTGCAGTTGTGGACTGACTATGACTCGGAAAAATATTATATTGCATACAACCACTGGTACTAGTATTTATCGATATCAACTAGGATGGAATTTTTCACACATTCTATATCATTCAGCCTAGATTTTGGAGCTATATACACTATGTAATGTTGGTTTAGTATATACTATAATAGGGCTGGGACTTAGCAATTGAGTCCACACTCCCCAGCGCTGGTCACACTGGAAGCCAACAAAAGAAAGTCCTCAGTGGCCACAACTGAAATTTGATACCCTGGTAATCACCTCAAAATTAGTCATTCACTATAAATACTGATCACGCGCATTTGCAGGTCTTCTTTCTACTCCAACTACTTTGATACATACATACAGTACTGTTACATATAATGTAGGATAGACTTCTGAAGAGATCAACACAGTAAGAATACCAGTTAATACTTTATAAGAGGGAATTAATGTGAAGACTGCACAGACTCACAATGACAAAACACGCAGCACCCAAGAGTGATCCCGTCGACATTGAATGCCCCTCAAAGTGCATCAGGAGTAATGATAGCGAGTTATAATAGTATTACATCGTCATTATAATTGCTCATGAGTATGATACAGGAAATTGCACGCCATCCGCACTAAATGATGCAGGTGCATGGCATTTTCTAGAACAGTACCTCCAGTCCAATCTGGGCTACGCACAGATGGAAGACGGATTGATATTGTACCTTGGCAAACGATACTGTGCGGATGACTGGGCAGAAGCCAAGCTCGCATTATTTTCCAGTGATGGCGATGACGCCAAAGCGATGGAAAACTTGGCCGCCCTGAAAAACAAATATATAGTACCCAAGACCTCTTCATCGAGTTTGGTGCCCACAGCTGCATTCAGATCAAAGTGGCGACGAGTAAGTGTAAGGTTCACTCCTGTAAATATATACTAAAGAAATATAGTTGAAAAGTTGTATCTTCGTCGACAGTAAAGCAGGAGAAGGTGGGGAGGAGGAAGAGGAAGAGGAAGAATACGAGTACGGCCCCTTGCGCATCCTCGGAATGTTACAACTTTGCCAGGACCATCGGCTAAACATACGCTGTCCACAAAGATCGACGAGATCTTCAAGTCGTACAAAGTTCACGCTGTAGAAACAACAATACTGTGAGGAACAAATGAAGCTCCTGACTGTATTTATAAATGTTATAAGGTCGCGTGTTGCCTAGTCTGCGTTACTTGAGGAGACAAGTGCGTTCGACCCTAAAGGGGAAGTGAGTGCAGCAAAGATCTAGAGGTACACGCTGAAGCGAAGCGCAAGAAAGTGCAGGTGCATGCAAGGTGCGGGAACATGCGCGCGTATGCAGAAACGATAGAGAGACTAAGCTTAAGTGATGATATGATACAAGATAAGAGATGTGAGAGCACGAGATGTAAAAGAATAGGTTTCTACTATGTTCTGCTAAGTAGTAAGTAAGTAGTAACAGGTAATTGGGAGGTAAAAGTAAGTAAAGTTATAGTATGTACTGCTGGCGCTTATATAGGGCGCCTAAGCGCTGTTATGCGGAGCTGAAGCGCTACCAAGTAGGCATGTAAAGATATATATGAGTGAGAATCCATGATAAAAATAAAGGTGGAATGATATGCTAATAAGAGAAATGGAAATATATGCACTAGAGGGCTTGGTGGACAGTGGATGGATGCTTCTGGATGGTTGGCGCTATAGGGCGCTCAAGCGCAGGAGCACATGTGCATATATATCGTGAAGCGCGTGAAAGCTGCGCCTCATATAGGAATAGCTGTGGATAGCACACAGAGGGGTGTTGCAAGTTTGTGCTATGTACTCCCTAGTGATAAGTGCCATATCACACCATGGGAGGCATGAGTCTCTACAGCGCTTCCAAACTGTCAGGAAGACGTCTTCCTTACAGGGCTGCCTGGTCTCCCAACACCATCTATAACAGAATGTACCTGCTCAATCTTCACAGTAAGTCCATTTTCAGTCAAGTAGCATGTTATTCATTGGTTTACAGGAAGCGTTATGGACTACATTGCAGAATATCTTCAAAACAAAGGGTTCCCTGTTACTGTGTCACCCTGGGTACTGGGCCAGCTTTACATGGTCTCAGAGAGTCCCCAGGCTATTAGTTCGTCACTTCCGACCTCACACCAATTCTCTGTGAAAGATTATTTTCTCATCTTGGATGAAGAACGTGCGGTTGTTGAACACTCACGATTCCAACTGCCCAGCCCAGGGTGGGCAAGAATAAAACACGGCAAGTACAAGAATGCTATAGGCTACATTACCAGCTTGAAATTGAAGGATGGACAATCTGGCCCTTTTGTCTCGCTCTTAGTTGCTTTACAGGACTTTCCATATGACATGCCCAAAGGATCTGTGGCACTGCTAGACCGATCTCGCCTTCCGGCTGGCAAGGAGTTATCTGACATCATTATTGATCAAAAAGTCGTAGGATGCTCATATAACGGACAACAGTACCATGCTCATTTTCTTGGGACTGATCAGACCGAAACTGCCCTTACATCTTCGCTTCAGCAACAGGGGCATGACACTGTGAGCGTGCTCACATGTCTCTTATACTTTTTCTAATATTCAGCTTCCAGCTTTCAGACCCACTATTCAATACAGCTTCCATACTATTTGGATGGGTCGACTCCCATGATCTTATGGCTCTCCTTGACATGAGCCTTAAGGAGGGCGTGATGCAGATGCAGCTCCAACAAGAAGAGGAGAGAAAGTGCGCAGCCTTTCGTTCCTGAGGGGGATGTTTGATGGAGCATAGAATGTATCGAGCTCAAATGGAAGTCTCGTTGTTCAGTAATGCTATTGCACACTTATGCGAAGTGCTTGATGCTAAAATTCACTCGAGTGAGCCATGCTGTTCTAAGGATTGATATCGACACTCAAAATTGTTTGTAGTTGGCCAAAAGAAGCCACTTGTAGTGAGCAATACCGTGTATGTTGTAGCATGCCCAGCACCTAGCTTGATCGATTTTGATCGCTTCTGACGTGCAAACAACGCTACACACACTGGAGAGAAATGCCATGCATGGCTTCGGACATTATCGCCTGAAGACACTCTAGAGGTCGAATCTCACGCAAACCGAACACTTTTTGGTTTTTCACAAACTTTAGAGGTTCCTGACCATCACGAATATTTTCAAGGGGTGAGTGCTGTTAATACTACATGAACACCCAACATTCTGACGCTATGCAGCCCAATGATGTACTGATATCTTTGCCTCATTTGTTGAAGATTTGGGTGGATCCTGTCACATATTGTGCATACATGAGCGCATCATTTGCGGAAAACAAGCCTCAACGCATCGACAATAGTGACGGATTCACTCTGAAAGAGAACAAGACTCTAGATGTCCTCAAGTCCAACATACATATTTTGGGCCTGAAGAAGCAACGGGCACAGGCCGAAGTAGACATGTTTTCCGAAGCCCTAGCACGGGTCGCTGAGTTCAAGGGTACTGATGATGGTGGGCATGTGTGTTATGCTTCCGGTTTCTAACACTGATATGACTTGTAGGCACATGTTCTGGAAGCACTGTGATGTTTGCTTCTCTTCCATCTGACACCCTTCCCGATGATTGGCTTGATGATTGCTTTTCAACTTCATACACCTCTTTGAATGCTTCTGTACTCCTGTGATACACTTGTATGTACTTGTACGATAGCTTGGTTGTAAATTGGATTTAGTCTATGTTATTTGAGAATGCGAGTGAGTTGTTGCGCTGATAGCTGAAGGATCCGAGATATGAGCGCGAGCGCAATAAAATGGATCGTTCCAAGATGCCCATCAAGATGGTATTTCTCTGGTATAGTTTTATCTTGTTTCATCTATGTGTGACACCATAACAAAAATATGTAAGGCCAAACCATGATGTGTTTTGATTGCCAATTTTTGCAAGGTTGCTGACAATATGATTACATGTAGCCATTCAATTACATAGTATAGATGGCCTAGTGATCATAGTGTTGTCTGCTTCCAAAGCACACATCAAGCTGATATTTTCCTTGGATAGTCTTATCTTCTTTCATCTATGTGTGACACCATGACAAAATTTTGTAGGGCCAAACCATAATGTGTTTTGATTGTCAATTCTTATAACTCTACTGAGATATGATTATCTGTAGCCATTGAATTACAGCACATGGACAGCCTAGTGATCACATTGTTGTCTGCTGCCAAGATACACATCAAGGTGATATTTTTGTGGTATAGTCATGTCATATCTCATCTATGTGTGACACTGTGATAAAGAGTTTCAAGACTAAAACATAGTATGTAATAATGTGTTTTGATTACCAATTATATCTGGTCACATCAATAGAGGAGCTCACAGTAGGTCGCTGTAAAGATACAACAATGCTTGAAACTATACGAAGTAAGTGTCAGCACTATAAAAATGTTGTAGTGGTCTTGCACAGCCTAGTCTGCTATACTTGCTAGACAAGTGTGTTCGACCTGAGGGGTTTTCTATTGGAAAAAGTTAGTCCGATGCCAAAGTGTTGGCCGATGTTTTTCGGGTTTAGCAGGTTTCGGGTTCGGGTTCGGGTTCGGCGGGTTAGCGTAGGGTTAGGGAAATGGTTGTCGGGTATAGCGAGTGGTATGCGGAATATCGATAGTGACGGGAGTTTCGGATAGAAAGGGCGGTAATATTCGCAATGTCAACTAAGAACTACGAAAATATCGGGTTTGACCACAAAGTGTCGGGAAACGGCTCCCTACTACTTGGATGATGAATATGCTATGTGGGAACCAATATATACATAAGTACGTAGAAATACGGAACCCTATAGGCGAAAGTAGCGGCCGAAGAATTTCAGGTCCAATGTACATGTAAATAAACACGAGGCGCTGCGGACTATGGGAAAACATGTAATAGTGCTGGCTACAACGTGAGTAATGTGCAAAATAATCAACTACGCACCTAGTGGGGCTAGCTGACAAGGCAAGACACGGATAGGACAAGTGCGCAGGAAAAACATCAGGTCCGATGCGGCCGATGCGTCGGGTCCACTGGTCAAAGTGTTGGGTTGCATCGGGAAGTGAATATCGAGCAATGAACATTTGACATGATGCGTGGAATGGCTGAATACGAGCCTAGCGCAAGCTCGAGTGCTACATTGCTTTCACTTTCATGTTCATGTTCGCTTTGGCTGACACGTGAGGGACAAGGGTTAGCAGTATGTTATATAAGCAGTTAACTGTCCGCTGGGTAGCATGTATGTAGTGTGTAATATGGCTTGCTGCTCGCTACATCAGCAATACTTAGAGTCTTGTATATTTTTCATGATCATTTGAACACTCTTTCAGCCTGCACAGATACTCAAAGACCTTGCACAAGAACTTAATATGGATATAAATTGCATACTAGCTATCCACCAGAAATGGTATATTTAATTTAGTTTCTATGTATTTTGCTGTATATGTGAAAATAACAATTTATTATGAAAGTGAACATGAATGTGAAAGTGAAAGCGACCTACTGTGAGCTCCCCTAATTTCAGGTTGATTTATGATGCTACCTGTTTGCATACCACCCCAAGCTAACACTCAGCCCAATCCAACCTATCAAATCATATCAATGATGTTTGAAGCTGGACAAATTGGAAATCTAGAGTTACTATTGTATACTGCTGAGTAAAATTTTGACACATCTGACTTGGTTTATTATCAGTTTCAATCTGTAGTCCATGGTTATCAAGCTTTGTAGATAATTAACCATGTCAGATATGAAAGCATACTGTTGCACTCATAGTTATTGCAGCTGTTATGTGATCTAGATACAATTTATATCTTTCATCATAGTACATGTGTTACATGCTTGCAAGATGTGCATCAAAATGACCTGCCCTGGCATATTCATAGCTTTCATCATAAATGTGTTGCATGTTTGCAAGATGCACATCAAAATGACCTGCCCCTGGCATAGTCATATCTTTCTTCATAAACTTGTTGGATGCTTGCAAGATGTGCATCAAAATGACCTGCCCCGGCACAGTCATATCTTTCATCATAAATGTGTTGAATGCTTGCAAGATGCACATTAAAATTACCTGCTCCAGGCATAGTCATATATTCTGTTATAAATTTGTTGCATGCTGATCTGCCCCCAGCATAGTCATATCTTTCTTCATAAACTTGTTGGATGCTTGCAAGATGTGCATCAAAATGACCTGCCCCCCGCACAGTCATATCTTTCATCATAAATGTGTTGAATGCTTGCAAGATGCACATCAAAATTACCTACCCCAGGCATAGTCATATATTCTGTTATAAATTTGTTGCATGTTGATCTTCCCCCGGCATAGTCATATCTTTCTTCATAAACTTGTTGGATGCTTGCAAGATGCACATCAAAATGACCTGCCCCTGGCATAGTCATATATTTTTTCATACACATGCTGTGCCAAGATAATAATGTATAATTCTAAATCTAAATGTATCATAATGTGTTTTATTTGTCAGCTCTACCTGGTCATATCAAGTCCAGGTTGATTTCCTGATGCATGTATTATTACAGGATACTCAACATGAATAGTACAGGTTGAAGTGAAACTGAGATAAGATATGTACTGTAAGATAAGAACAGAGGTAATTGTCCCCAATAACTAGACTCATGTACTCTACTATCAGTATATATCACTTCATACGTTTTGCAGGTTCTACCAGACATAGCTGATTGAAACCCAGATTTACAGTGACAGTTTCACTAAGCCTAAGGTCAACAGTCTTTTTCTTGGTCCAACAATTTACGACAGTTTCCAAGAGCCCCATGGTGAGCCCTGTCCAGAACAAGGCACTGTTGGTTTTTCTTGCGTGGAGGAGCTGGGCTCAGATCGCTGGCGGGGATATGATGGTGTTTGATAGCAGTGCCTGCGCCGTTGGATGTACAGAATGTGGCCATGTGACCCTCAGGTGCCAGTCCATTTTCACCACAGAATGAGTCGGGACAAGCCATCGATACAAATCACTTGTATAGCCTACCATGGAGGAAATTAGGCGACACCTTCAACAACATGTTGTAGAGACTCGTGTGTCTCATGGTGTGATATGGCAGGTTTCACTAGGAAGTATACAGCACAAACTCGCAGCGTCATTCTGTGCGCTACCCACAGCTATCTCTATATGACGCGCAGCTTTCCCACGCAACGCGCGCCATGCGCGCACCATTCCCGTGCTTCGCGATGTATACGCGCGCGCGCGTTCCTGCGCTTGCGCGCCCTATAGCGCCAGCCATTCAGATGCATCCATCCACTGTCCACCAAGCTTCCTAGTACGTATATTTCCATTTCCTTTATTAGCATAGTTCCACCTTTATTTTTATCATAGTTTCTCACTCATATATATCCTTACATACCTACTCGGTAGCGCTTCGGCTCCGCATGACCGCGCTTAGGCGCGCTATATAAGCGCCAGCAGTACATACTATTACTTACCTTACTTTTCCCTTGAACTTACTAGTTATCACCCACTATTTACTTAGCAGTACATAGTAGAAGTCTATTGGTCTACACTTTGCATCTATCTTTTCTTATATTGCTTTATATCATCACTTAAGCTTAGTCTCTTTTATTTCCGCTTACGCACGCGCGCTTTCCCGCGCTTCGCGCTAATACGCGCGCGCGTTCCCGCGCCTTCGTACCTTGCGCGCACTTGCGCTTTCTCACGCTTCGCTGAAGCGCGTACCTCTAGATCTTCGCAGCACTCGCTTCCCCTAGGGTCGAACGCACTTGTCTCCTCAAGAATAGCAGACTAGGTAACGCGCGACCTCACAACATTTTATAGATACAGTTAGGAGCATCCTTGTTCCTCATTGTATTGTTGTTTCTACAACGTGATACATTGAAAGTGTCAATGAAAATTCTTTTGACGTCAACCAAGGTATTGGGCCTAGAATGAAATAAGTAGACATTGCGATGCTGAGACTGAGGACACACTGTTGTCCGGCAAATTCTCCGCTTCAGTGTTCTGGGTATCAACAGCCCAGGGATCGTGTGTTGATGGAAAGGTGGGATTGGTGGTTGACATAGGGTTATATGCCTTATCAACATCCAAACTTTCGGACCAGGTGGACCATGTGTTGGATGGCGATGAGCTGGGACCTGTGAGATCAACCACTGGACTGGAAGCATTTTTTTTGACGGGTGGGGTGGTGGATCGCGGTGGTGGCACCAAGTATGATTGTGTCCTCATTTCGCAGAATGCGGTTAACTCCGGACCTTTGAGCATTGCGCCGTTCAGTCTCATCCCATACCTAAATATTGTAAGCTTCAGAACAATTCGAAAATGAGTGTATTACTCACTTGGTGGCAACTTCGTGCAGTTTGAGTTTGGTGTGCTGCTTCGCTGTATTGCAGCGGTGACGGATGAAACTCAGAGGTGATCGTCACAATCACAATCACAATGTGTCACAATGAATAGCTGACCAACATCTTTGACCAATGTCTTACCATTACATTATCTGATAGTAACCACTAGTACAATGATGCATTCAGTAAATGCTTTCGTATCTACATAAGACTGAAGGTGCATAGATTGTTGCTTCGTTGGACTCGATGGACGTTGACCATGATGAATGCGAAGGGGAGGGGACTCACCTAGTAAGTGTAATGCATACTTTAGTCCATTTTTTTAATGTTCATTTGTTGTAGGAACCAATGAACATTGACCACGACGAATGCGAAGGGGAGGATGTCGTGAACAACACTCAACCGGTATGTAAAGATATCTATCTATCTATCTATCCATTTTTTACATTCTTTCATTGCAGGAAAACTACATGATCGTCGATGATGACAAGGCCGGTGGGGAGGATGCAATGGAGGTGTGCGACAGCATAACAGAGAACAGTGCTCAACCGGTATGTATTTTTCATTTTGTGTGCTCAATCTCTCAGCAACTCCATTGCAGGAATATATGGATGTTGACGACATTGACGTAGAGATGCATGCTCACTCGGTTTGTGCATCTCTCAGCACAACTATTCGTTTCTGACGTCCTTTCATCACAGGATGACATGGATATTGACATGTGATATAGAGTGATATTCAATAGGTATGTACTCCTGGCATCCATGGCTTCCTTGTCCGCTAATTTTTTTCCTATCACGTTCACATGTTCTAGGATTCATCGTACCATCAGCTTGCAGTTGCCTTGTGTCTCCCTATGCTTTACCTTGTCCACTAATTTGTTTCGCACCACGTTCACATCCATCACTATGTCAGTTTGAAGTCGTTTCATGTCTCCCTACTCACTGCCTCATCTTCTCGAATTCTACGATATAACCACTACCATTGTATAAATAAATCCATCATTTATCATAGATATATTGCTAGGAATCTAGGACTGGTTTTTGACAAACAGACGAGCGCTCTGTTCATGTTCAGATGTTGCAAGGTTTTTCACTAAGCACAAATAACCAACTGTTAGGCCAATACACAAAGACAAACAGACAAGCGCTCTGTTCACATTTGGACGTTTCGAGGTTTTTGGATCAAAAAAAAGTGCTTTTTGAGAGGGAAAAAAAGTAGAGGTCGAGAGGAACTCTTGGTGTATTGCGCACTGCACTACCACCACCTGTCCAGGGTGGCCATAGTGCTCAGCCTGACCTCAATCTGACCTCAGAAAATTTGGTCTCATAAACACAGTAAATCAACCACCATTGAGCATTTTTTACTGATCTTAATAAACGGTCGTTCAAACCTTGCTTTTACCACATGCTTACATGTGTGAAACAATTTTCATCCAATGTCAGCATAAGGCTATGGACATTTGGGTGTGTAGTTATTGCTTGACTTGCCTTTATTTTTGCTGCAGGAGAGGTTGGAATTTTGTTTCTTGTTGACTTGAATTTTTGATGTTTTGTTGCTTTGGTATTGATTGATTTTGACTGGATCTTGGCATCATAATTATTGCTGCGGTGGTGATTTGTGGGCCGATGATTGAATTTGGTTGCAATTTGACTTGATTTTGGCTGCTTTATTCCTTGACTTTCCTTGATTTGTGGCTCATGTCTGGTTTGCTTCATCTTTGAGATTTTTTGCACAACTTGAATTTCCATCAATCTAGGTCTACCATCTCCTTCAACCTTACAATTCCACCAATGTCCGTGCAAGGGCATCTGCCCTATTTTTACTGGACCTGATACTTCACTGTCAAAGGTTTAGAATCATTTGTGCCTCAAAGTCCATGTTTAATCTAATATCTTCTAGCTTCAACACTACAGGTGCTGTTTACCAATCAAATTCTTTGGGTTACAGGCAATTTTCTTTGACAAAACACTGGTCAAGGATTAAAATTCATCGAAACAACGGTCAGTTTAAATGCTCCGAAGATGTAAGCAATAGGTAATTAGATGAGCTTCATGTATCATATATACGCTGGGCCTGCAAGGGAACTAGTAATTGTGGGTGTGATATCAACAAGAGACGCAACAAAAGAAGACCTTACAACATAGCCTATTTGCGAGACCGCTGCCGTGGCATGCGGTCATTGGAGGAGAATCTGGAAGAATGAATAGGACCTAAGCCGAATGGGACAGGGTTGAACTTCACTGGGCGATGGCAAGTTCGAGGTATGTCAGACTTGTCCAGGTCCCTGCCAACTGCTGCCCTCGTGGAAGAGGACATCATAGCCGAATTCCTCTTGATTAATGAGGCGCGGTGAACGTGCGGGGGCCGCTGCTCCACCGTCAAGCGGTTGTCATGGTTGCCGCTGTCATTCCAGTGGTGGCTTTGGTTATCATTCCAGTCCTGGTTGCCGCTATCATTCCAGTCCACCTCAAAGTTAGGAGCAAGCGATGCCTCCTCGGTGCTGCAGCGCAAGCGATCACCCTGTACGCTCGCAAGTTGCTCTGACCGAGCACCGGGAGTCGGACTGCGACCAGCCAATGCCTCCTCGGTACTGCAGCGCAAGCGATCACCCTGGACGCTCGCAAGTTGCTCTGGCCGAGCATCGGGAGTCGGACTGCGACCAGTCAATGCCACCTCGGTACTGCAGCGCAAGCGATCACCCTGGACGCTCGCAAGTTGCTCTGGCCGAGCATCGGGAGTCGGACTGCGACCAGTCAATGCCACCTCGGTACTGCAGCGCAAGCGATCACCCTGGACGCTCGCAAGTTGCTCTGGCCGAGCATCGGGAGTCGGACTGCGACCAGTCAATGCCACCTCGGTACTGCAGCGCAAGCGATCACCCTGGACGCTCGCAAGTTGCTCTGGCCGAGCATCGGGAGTCGGACTGTGACCAGTAAACGGATGGTGGGGGCGGGGGCGTTGTGGTGGAGATGGAGGTGGAGGTGGAGGTGGAGATAAAGGTGAAGGTGAAGGTGAAGGTGAAGGTGAAAGTGAAAGTGAAGGTGAAAGTGGAGTTGGAGTTGGAGTTGGAGTTGGAGTTGGAGTTGGAAATGAAGAAGAGGAGGGAAGATGGTGAGAAGAAGGCTGAAGGGAGCGAGAAGGTGACTCAGAGAGGGGTGACTCGTCGTGATTGTCCCTGAACTTTATTGCTACTGAATTGTCCTTGGGTGCGGACGGTAGGGAGAATGATCGAGTCCCACCCTCCAACTGGAGCGGCACTGTAGCTTCGCTGGTTGTACCAGCCGCCTCCTTGCTTATGATCACGGGCGACGATGGCTGCATGTTCTTGCGCCGTTTGTGCGAGGTGCCCTCAGATTCATCATCTGTGTCGACCGTCAAGGACATTACGTCCCTTCCCTTACCCTTGCGCTTCGTAGCTGCTCTGGCAAGGATTACGGTCTTGACTGTGGCTTTGGTACGAGCCTTCTTTTTTCCGGTTTTGCTCCTTACGACGGGTTCGGGGTCGACATCCATGAGGTCGCCATCGTCAGTGAAGTCATCTAACTTTGATAGACCAACAGATATCAGATCACCCATGGTGTCATCACTGCCATCGAAGATGCTCCCTACAGAGACGTTCTTTAGCTAATCCCTAGGCACACACGGCAGACACCTACGGAATTCTTTGGGAGCACCGACAAATTCATCATGCATCGCGCCCTTCGAGAATGAAATGTTATTAAGAAAGACATCTGCGGTCTTCAAGGCGATGGCTCGGTAAATGTGCACCTCTTTAGCCTGAGGATGACGGTAGATCCGCCCACGTAACTGTCGATCGTCCTGTTCTGACCAAAGGGTATCCTATCACAAAGATCAACTACATTTGACATGCAAGCGCTTACAATAATGTACCCACCATGACTAACATTATATTAGCGCAGGCCAAGTTTAAGCCTACCATGCCTACGCCTGACAAAATCAAGACACGCGCTCCCTTAGGCCGTGCAGATGACCTAAACTCATCCAAGATGTCCTTGCGCTTTCTCATAGGGGTCTGGCCATTAAGTTCCAGCGCATGTACACCATGAAGGTCTAAAATCTGGAAGGTAGAATTGAGCCAGAAGGCTGCAGGAGCCAAGCATAGAACATACATCCACAATGGCCTGATTGGAGGTGACGAAAGACGAGAATACTACAATTCGGTCCGGCTCATTTGGGTTGGTATTGCCAGCCGTGAATGCCGGGTTAGGAACTAGGTTGCGACCGCTCTCGTCCATCATCAATGGCTGGCGACCGTCGGATTCCAAATGATACTTAAGAAGTTTAGCCAGAACGTCCAACTTCATACTTTTGATATCAGGGCTGGTTTGCCATTCCTCCAGGGATTTCGGTTTTGTCCAGGATCGTTCCTCAGTTGAGTTCATATGCGGATGAAGGATGGACCGTCGAAATTCAACGTAGAAATTCTGCACAACAAAAATTCGGTGCTCGGATGACAGTCCTATGACAGGCCAGGAGCAATAGACCTCACCTTGCTCATCCCCACAATGGGACAGTCATCCAGGTATCCCCGCGCAATACGCCTCAGATTGTCCATCTCCCAGTCAAGCAGCTTGATTTTCAAGCTATGGTCATGATAGGGAAGGAGGCCTAGAATTCTTTTGCCTGTATTGTCAATGGAGTCCAGGGTACGAAGGATAATAGTAGGGGAGAACCACTCTCGCATCCGGCCCATCCATCGTTTCATTGCGGGCAGGTATTCTTCTTCAGCAGCCTCGGGATTGTGGTTGCCCACGAAGACAGCTCGCAGTATCGATCCTTCAACCCCTGCCTCTTTCTGCGCCTTACGATCCCTCCGCTGGGCCGCTGCCAATTCTCGGTTCATAGCTTTAAGCTGTGTTGTATCCTTGAATCGCTGAAGGCCAAGGAGCTGACCCATAATCCAAAGGTCCTGGAGTCCATCAAAAGCGACGTCAGCTACTACGGCAGTGACACAGTAATGGCATTTAGGCGGCTTACCGAGGGTTTTGTGGTGACTGGCGTTGCGGTCATGGCAACCATTGAGTGAGACCTCTCTTGAAGTCCTCGAGCTGCGACGTGGACTTTGTTGTATTTGCGTGCACAATGAGCTTCGTCGAAGAACGTCACATTGTATTCTCGACCGAATAAAGTATTAGGACTTGTCCGCTCGAAGCGGGGGCTAGCTATCGGCTGCCCGTAGCTGTCCCTATCGCCTTCGATAAAAACGGTGGCAGCATCGTCGTGCGCCGCCTATGTAACAACACGATCATTTTATATTCTGCCAGTCACTCACAGCAGGCACTTACATTTGTTGTAGTCAGGATGATGCGTCGTATTAGAGGTTGCTGACACTTGGCCCAAGCTACCGTCCACCACTGTGACCGTGCTGTATATTTACCCGCGTAGGGAAGAACGTCGAATGTCGCTCGCCTTAGATACCGTTGTATTTCACTTGTCCATTGATGTTGCAAGTTTGGAGGACACATTATCACGGTGGGCAAATCTGGTATGTTGCCCCCGGTCTTCTTATAGGATCGTTGAGCTTTGGCATAAACATTAGTGCGTGCAGTAGTCCCGGATGCCAAACGCATTGCTTACCAAATTTGCCAGGGAACTTTCCGTGTTTCTTGTAATGTTCCCTGTAGTGCGCCAGGCATGCGATCAATCCGACAGCCTGCATGGTTTTGCCGACGCCAACGCCATCCATCAGCAGCACCGGTTCACCTTCTAACACCCTGTCAATCAACCGCAAAATGCCAACTAGCTGGTGCCACCGAGGCGACAGGATCTGGGCCGTACTCGTCGGATTATCAAGCCATAGCTGACCTTCTTCACTCCAGGGATCGATAGTGGCGTCGGGATCAGATCGTGTCTGGAAAAAAGGAAGTTTCTTCTCTGACAAGCCCAGTTGCTCCCAGAGGTCATCCTCGCTGCACTGGTCGTATTCCTCCACGCCACTCTTCCAGTCGCTCACATCAATATTATCCTTGAAGTCTATCACTACCTCGTCACCTTCGAGGGGCACCATTGCAGCCAGTGTGGTTTCAATCATAAGTTCAAGCCCTTTGACCTCCTCTTCGGTGGCCAGCTTGTCAAGCGCCTCCCGAAGAGATTTAGGTAGTCCTAAATTAATGCCTTCAATTACTGCGTACATGCTAGTCGGATATTGACCCACTCACGTGCAATGGATTCTGCCTTGGTGGGATCTTTCTTGGCAGCGGCCAGCATGGTATTGACTTGTTCACGACGCGCGTTGAGTTTCTCGACCGTTTCCTGGTCCTTGAATACGCTAAGAAGCGTGACCAATGATTCCAATTTCTTTAGGTAGCTGCGGATCTTAGTCAAGGTGGGTTTTGAATTTTCGGCAGTCATGGCTGCGCGATGGTCAACCCCCGCCCTAACTGACTAATCTACAACACTTACCTAGCCATTGCTCTTCAACTTCGAGAGCCTTCCTCTCAATACTGTTGGCCTGCCTTTTGATTACCTTCCTATATCTGCCCCACGTCAATACCAACACCATGGTGATAAACGTCATGATGTTTGGTATAACGAAGGATCCGTCGCTGAATGCATCGTCACCGAATAATGCGTCGGCCAATTTGACGGAAACTGCCTGCTTCACCTGAGCAGCTTCCATCGTCGGAAACTAAGCGTACGACTGTCATGTTATGAGGTAAACAGATTGGCACATAACTCACATCCTCCGCTGTCTTGCAATTCATCCTTGCCATAACATCGTGCGGCTCACAACCACTTTCCTGCAAGATGTGGTCGACCAGTGTATTGATCTTCCATTTAACCCATGAAGTTTTAACCCAGGCATTCCATGAGGAACGACCTTCATGGTCATTGTCCTTCCACTTCACAGCATAGTGTTCCGCGGGATCCTCTGCCGCCTTACAATTGTTCATGAAGGTTTCGACTGCCTGAGCCTTGCCTATTGTCCATTCAGCAACATGGGTTACTGTACCCCCACCATGGTCGTACGTCCACGGGTCGCCAAAAACGTGTGTCAGAGACTGCCATACCGGATTAGACCATGGCAGCGTTGGATCGGCGATCCAGAGTTGAATCAGAGCAAGAGGGATTGGAATAGCTGGCATTTTGGGCGGGCTGGAATAGGATTATGAGCGCTTGACATCGGTCTTTTTATTACTCTCCTTAAAGCACATCCCACGAAGCTACTATTCGGTACGTGCATGCATTAGAGGACTGGTGAGAAAGTTATGTTGTCTTATATGCAGGGCATTATGTCCTTCAAGTTTATTTTCATCGCTAAAAGCAATATCATAATATATTACCTAATTAAAGGACCCGCAATCAACATCACTCCAAATCACTATATTGAACAGGAATCTTGAATGTCTCGTAACGATCTTTGAGGGACGCTCTAACGTTTGAGAGGAGAGACTGTTCAGGAGAACACATGCATTGGGTGCATAGCTATGATACAAACTAGTGAGATAATGAAGCACTAAGATAATGGGTGATAGCGGGAAGCGCCAATAGGCCCCAACCGAAGATCTGCCAAGAGGATGTGAGCTGCCGGCCTCGCAGGGATCCAAGGGAGATTATGTTGATCGGGTCCACAGGAGCGTTCTCATAATGCGAGGCCTATCATCGTGATTTTGATTAATCAGGATGGTGAAGAAGGGAGCGGAGGGCGGGGAAAAGAAAATAGCTCGACGAGAGATACGTCGAGGGGAGCAGAAACGAGACGGGCCGGCGTTTTCCGCTCGCCCAAAGAAAAAACTCTAACACGCCTCGCTACGTAATAGAGTGAGAACGTGCCACCTTGCTAGTACTATTTTGCCTGGCAAGTGATCATGGCACATCGGATCAGTAGCACTTTGATCGTGTTTTCCTGCTTCTGCAAAGACGCTGCTAAAGGTGTTTCACGTCAGAATTTCAAGCAAGAAATGCACTTAACCGTTACAATTACATCACTCTGATAAGCCCAAATCCCTGCCCAGGATCAGATGCGCACTCAGGAAAGAATCCGAGACCCTGGCATGGGTGCCATTCACCCAGTCAGATCGTAGTACAACCATAGCAATGCCCCCGGTAGAGCATGGAAGACGCTTCAAGTTCCTGCAGGGAGACGAGGAGGCCCAGCGATCACTATAACCAGTCACCCTACGTGCATTTACTCAGCCTGACGAGAGTAATGAGGACGAGGCAGGCTCCGAGGGGGATGATCAAACTTTCCACATCATGGACTTCACGTTGATTGATGTGAGCGTTCGTTACATACTCACTTTAGTACCGACCTTTAGTGCATATCCTTTGGGCTTAATAGTGCATCGCGGACTCGTACACTCAGATTCATTACATACTAATACTCACGCTATAGATAGTAACGACCTTCAGTATTCATGTCCTTTGTCCGAATAACAGAGAGACGGATGTCCTACGTATGTGACATCTTGCACTATCACAACATTGGTATAAGTACTACGAGGAGATCAAATACCCGATGGACTTTCGCACTATGACCCAGCGTTTAAACGAGGGCAAGTACTCAACGTTCACCCTTCGTACTCCCGTCAATCATTGTGATGGCTCGACAAAGCGACTGGGACCGCGCCCTTCAGAATGCAATCAAGGTGAGTCATAAGTGCTGATCTGGCTTAATTACAGAAGACCAACTCGACAATAACATAGTCCATCAGCATTCAGCCATCATTGACAGACTACATCTTCAAGGGTATTGCCCTCTTGGAAAGGCCGTGTTGCGTATGCAAGGGCAGCGTTTGATGTCGCATCAACTTGAATGTATACGGACCAATATTTTGAAACCCTTCATTTCCTCCACTTATCAAGGTATGTTACATATACCTCACATACTCTCCGCTTCATCGCGTATTTCAGGCCATCGCCCCCTTCAATGCAGACCAATATGACGAGGCAGAATCACTTCTTAAAGAACTTGTTACCGGTTGTCTGGATGCCGATACTCTCGCATGCCACTACTATCTGAAGTGGCATCCTTGGTTGAGTACCTTTTCCTCTGCCTTGAATGTATCTACAATTTCTGGAGAGCTTGAAATTAGAACGCTGCAAAGCCTGTGCATAGCTAGCAATAAAACGAGATTGTCTTTGCAACGCATACTTCACGTCGCACGCAACTAGTTATTCTAGTACCGGAAGATGTTAACGTGCGTGACAATTACTTGCTGCACCGAGATACTGATTGCACGGGGCATATGATAGGATGGATACCCACCGGATCACATCGATATTATATTCACTTTCTGGACTTCTTACTCTCCACCGGGGCGTCAAACTCCCTTTTTAAGTCTCGGTGTTGGTATGCCTTGGATCGGAGTAGGGACGAGGAACCGCGTACACCCATCATTATCTCCTCTCACAGATAAATGGACAGCCAAACACCCTCTGCACCTCACCTCAAATACTTCCTCTACTCCTTCTCCCTCCTCGCCATCCCATACACCACCCGCCTCACTAGCTGGTTCAGAAGCGCACCAACATATGGCCGAAACCAATTATTCACGACTGGCCTTGTGGTTCTTCTCTACAACGTGTGTTATCTCACTCTTAGCCCAGGGTTCGAGATTCCTTTGGCGCAGGCGGGTGATGGATTGAGTAGTTTGTGGGTTGTGGGTTGCAGCGGAAAGCTTGGCGGCGTTTCGGCGCTCTATTCCTGCTTTGTCGTTCATTCATTTTATCATCCGAAGTGCACGTTCTCACGTTGATCTCCCCTTGCAGTCGGTCGCATTCTACTGTCCCGCTACTCTTACCTCCAACCCCTCCCTCAACTTTGCCCAAGTTCTTCAAGCTATTACTGCTAGTCCTGCTCGTGCAGCCAGGAGAGATGGTGGATGATTAGATGGTCGTGGTGATGAACAATTCGCCTCGCAAATTGTGAACGCTTGATCTTTCTCCCTTTTATTTGCGCTGTTGATATGTGGAGTAGGAACATTTGGAGAAGGAGCTCGAAGATGAGAGGGAATGGAACAAGGGCGACATCCCACATCTAGAATTGCTCGAGAAGCATTGCAAGGGGCGCGAAAAGGCTTATGAGGGATGAATGTGTGTTGCTCTTCCTACGCCAATGCTGATGTATCCTATCTTTTCAGGAAGTGAAAGCAGCAGCCGAGGAAGCGGCGAAGGATACGGTGCGGCTGGGACAACCTCATCCCTTACCAAAATCATCGCTGATCCATTGATAGACTGAATGATTTGATCCACCCGTCGAGCTCAAGTCGTGCTGACTGACCGCATCTCCCATCAGTACACAACCCTTGTGATGCTGTCCGGCCCAACTCTCGTGGTGCCCTTCGTGACCCCTCCTGTGGTAATTCTCGCGACCGCCTGCACCCACACGACCACCATTACCATATGCGTCATGCGAGGTCTTTAAGACTGGAAGATTCTCGTGATACAAAGTACTCCCGTTTTCCACAGAGCACCACTTTTTGCAAATTATGCTGTTGCTTTCATTCGACTTCGAGATCCACATCTCTGTTTGGTAACCTCGCGGGCTCAGGTACAAAAACATAAAGCTCGTTTTAATGACTTATGACCCGCTTATTGAGACCGAGGCAAAGGAAAAGTTCGCGGATGTCTATCAGCATTTGCTCCAAGCAGGCGTCAACAGGAATGAATCCGAGCGCGAGGCAAAGCTGAAGAAGACGCTCGCCAGTCTGCAGCGCTGCCCGCCTGGTCAGAGAAAGTCACCGCTCACATTCCATAGGCGTCCGCGGGCGCGTGGTCGACCTCTGTAAACCCACACAGGACAAGTACGAGACAGCTGTATCTGTCATCCTTGGGCGCAATATCGACGCTATCGTCGCGGATGAAGAGAAAACTGCCATCGAATGCATCGACGTGCGTTTCTCTGCCTTCTGTTATTGTCTATCTAAACTAATTTTGAAACATTATAGTATATGCGCACCCAGCGCGCAGGTCAAGCAACTTTCCTCCCCCTCAACACGACCAGCACCAAGCCAATCAACGACAAGTTCCGCTCATTTACTAGAGGTGCACCGTCTCGCTGTGGACGTGATCCAGTATGAGCCTGCCATAGAGCGCGCGATGCTCCATGCGTGTGGGAATGCACTCGTGTGTGACACGATGGATGTGGTGAGGTACGTGTGCTGGGAGCGGGGGCAGGAGGTGAGAGGTAGGTTGGCATTCATTTGCGGGAAGTTGGATGCCATGCTAACATTTGGGCAGCCGTTACATTGGCGGGCACTGTCATCTATAAGAGTGGGCTCATCACCGGTGGGCGCAGTACGCATGGTGGAGGAAAGAAGTGGGAGAAGGACGTGCAAGGTAGGCAGCTCACTGACCGTGGCGCCTCACACTCATTTATATTTAGGCCTTTCCTGTCTTCGTGACAATCTTGTGGCACAGCTTCAGGAATTGGATCACTCGATACCGAGGGGCAAGGCAGACGAAAACGTCATTGCTGAAGTTACACGACTAGAGAGTGCTATAGCTGTTATAAGAGACGATCTGGTACGTTCTTGTGACAGTAGTCGGTGGCATTACCATAATCTCATTGTCTCAGTTCAACGATGTCAAGCGAAAAAGGTATGCGAATAGTTTACTTTGAGCGCCATCCTCATCCCAGTCACCCGATGCGAGTTATTCAACAAGGCATACAACCACATTTCAGATTGTATCGACCAGTTCTATAAAGACCTCACTAAAGGGAAGGCTTCGCCGATGGGAGGCATTGCATATCTTAGTTTACAGGACAGTGAGGTGAGTCTTTCAGTCTGTCAAGTCCAGGCAATTTTACACTTATTGATCACAGGAACCTTATAATGCCGGAATCAAATATCATGCCATGCCACTGATGAAGCAATTCCGTGACATGGAACAACTCTCGGGCGGGGAGAAGACTGTGGCTGCCTTGGTCTTTTCGTCTTCACCCCAAAAACCTTTGTTCTCACGATGTCTCAGGTTGTTAGCCTGCACCGTTCTTTGTCCTTGATGAAGTAGACGCTGCTCTGGACAATACCAACGTTGCTAAGATCGCTAACTATATCTAGAGTCAGGCGGCGTCTGACTCCTTCCGGTGTATCGTCATCAGCTTGAAGGGTTCCTTGTATGAGCGTGGTAATTCCCTTGTTGGAATCTACCGTGACCAAATAGCTCTTACACGCTGACGAATGTGTGCGGGATCAGGCCTTCAAGTTCAGGAACTAAGGATAGCATTCAATGAATGTCGCATCCACATTCACAAACCAAGATTCAGCCATTGACCAATTTCTTCTCTTCATCAAGGTAGGTCAAATTCATCTTACATGCTCTCTGCCTCATTGCGTATTTCAGGTCGTTGCACTCTTCAACGCAGACCAACATGAGGAAGCGGTACCGCTTATCAAAGTTCTGGTTACCGCTTGTCCAAATGTTGATTCTCTCGTGCATCCTGTCATGGAAGTAAGTATCATGTGGTTACGCTTGGTCTTTGATGCTCATCTTTGCAACTCGCACATTAGATATCTGCACGTTCAGCTTGGGGTCAAAGCCTTCAATGGTGCACATTACAATGAAGCTGCTGACCACTTCACTGCCATTGTCAACTCCACTAAATACGCTGACCCATCACGCCCCAATTAATACAGGCTGACCTGGATGGTGACATAGTTGATCCCAACAGATAATCGTCAACGCCACAGGCCCATACAGCGACTCTCTCCTCTCCCTATCCTCTCCCACGCACAAACCCATCGTGCGCGCAAGCTCAGGCGTACACATCGCCCTTCCTTCTTACTACGCCCCTAAAGGCATGGGTCTCCTAGATTCTGCAACAAGCGACGGCCGCGTCGTCTTCTTCCTTCCGTGGGAAGGCGGCGTCGTAGCAGGCACCACTGACGAGCCCTACGACATGCGTGCGCATATCAAACCTCAGGATGAAAAAGACGCGTATCTAAGCGGTGATAACATTCTCCCCCGGGAGTCTGAAGTCCAGTGGTTCATGGATGAGGTGCGTGGGTATCCGAGTGGGGACATCAAAGTGCGCCGCGGGGATGTGCTTTCAGCGTGGTCGGGACTGCGTCCGCTTATCTCATCTGGCGCAGTGGGCAGTACGGAGGGGTTGGTTAGAAGTCATGTAGTCAAGGTTGATGAGGGTGGATTGGTGACCATCGCAGGTGGGAAGTGGACTACCTATCGTGCGATGGCGGAAGAGGCAGTAGATGAAGCGATTGAAGTGTGTCCCGGGCTGAGGGCAAAGGCTCGGAAGTGTCAGACCCAGGAGCTAAGACTTGTTGGAAGCGAAGGGTGGGATCGCAATATGTTCATCGGACTGATTCAACGCGTGAGTATCAGCCCTTTGCCTTCCAATACTACTACTCTTACTGACATGCACTGCAGTACGGCCTCCACCCAGAAGTCGCACAACACCTCTCCTCATCATACGGTTCACAAGCATGGACGCTCCTCTCGTCAACGGCCCAGACGGCCGCTTTGGACCCACACCGCTCTCTCTCCGCCTTGTATCCCTTCACACACTCCGAAATCACATATGCGCTCACGCATGAATACGCACAAAAACCACTCGATGTGCTCCTACGGCGCACACGCCTAGGTTTTGTCGACGCACGCGCAGCACTCGGTGCACTACCAGAAGTTGTACAGGTCATGGGCGATACCCTGGGGTGGGATACGAGACGGAGGAGGGAAGAAACGAGGAAGGCAGAGGAGGTGCTGCGCGGGATGGGTGCGGGTGGACGGATCGAAGTGGGTACAGCTTCGTCGGGAGAAAGCTGGTTACGCATAGGGGAGGTACAGCGGCGTGTGTGTGCACTGTTTGGATTCTGTCCTGCCCTTTTACGCCCGTCTTCGACGGGTGCGGCGATGTACCCACGCGCGTTGTTTCAGCCGGGGGAGATTGAGGTGCTGAGGGAGGTGTTTGGGCGGTATGCGCGTGTGTCTGGCGATTCTGGTTCTGGCTCCGATTCTAAGCCTGGTTTTGGTTTTGGGGCGCAGGATCAGATGAGGATGCCTGTATCGATGATACGAGACGTGCAGTCTGTAGCGGGGCTTGGGTATGCTTACGAGGGCGTGCGGGAGTCGGACTTCCGATACGTCCTAAGGGAGGCGGGGCTTCCTGATTTGCCTGAGGGAAACGGGAAGGCTTTGCCCTCTGGTCTTGAAGTCGACATCGAAAAAGTGTAAGACAATAGATAGGGATAGCCATCTCATTACTGACTACTACGAGTCCGTGTAAGTGCAAAATGCACAAGAGCGTTGCAATAAGATGTAGACAGGTCAGAATGAAAGCAAGGGTGGGCACAAAAGTTTCACGACATCTCTCCTATGATACGTCGACATCCGGCAGAAGCCAAAAAGATCTCGAAAACCCCGCGGCCCGTCCCACACCAGTGAGCTATGTGCCTGATCTCCTTGATAAGATTCTTCTGGTCGATACCGACCTTCGCCAGCATCGTGTCCCTCTTGTTGAAGCTGAACAAGGGGTGTTCATCAGTTTCCAAGGAATGAGAGTGTGGAGGAGTCTGCAGACGCAAAGGGGATCGGGGCCAATCACGCGAGGGGCGTGAGTAAGCTAATTTAGGAACAGGAGGCTCAGGGCTTAGGATGCGTGAGCTCGACGGCGCGACAAATAGTGTCTAGCTGCTTGTTTCTCCCGATGGATAGTACTGATATAGCGAGGGTGGTATGAGTAAGGGCAGGGGGAGATCGGATGCCGAAAAGTAATAGGTATTGGGTGAGACAGTATTCTCCACGTAGTGAGGAATTGGTAACAGGGCCTGGGGGACCAGCTCAATAACATTTGCGCCATTATCACCAGGATTATTCCTATCAGGACCTGTGGGTGATCCTGGAACCGTCAGTTCAAGGACTAATTCCGATGCTGAACGAGCGTGAGGCTCGCAGAACGTGGGCGCAGCGTCAATGTTTGATTGGCGATTCCTTGCGGTGGCGGATGCGTAGATGATCTTTGAGATTTCCGACTCACGTCTCGCGAACGATATCTTGATCCAAGGGCATATACACCAAGTTAAAGAATTTGATGAGGAACCGAGGCGCTAATCGATCGCTAGTTAGAATGAGTTTATAGGAGCACCATTTCGACTCACCTTGTGCTACTAAAACGGAGAAAACAATTGTCGTTCAAAAAATGACATTGGGGAAGAGAATGTCTACCTCGTCTATAAATGCATCTATATTAGAGAAGGTGTTGACTGAAAGGAACGAGTAGACCACGATCCAAAGGACCGTGACAAGGGATGATCCAATGCTGACGACCCAAGCGATAGAGGTCCAGCTAAACTAAGTAATATTTAGCGTCATCAAATCAGCACGACAAAGTGCACTCATTAGTGAGTGTTCACCCCGACATGGGTTCGCTACAAAGATAGCAGCAACCGCAACGGTTGTCCCGAAGTCCGCGTGAAGGCCTGATCGATAGGGTGAACGAAGAAATTTGGCGTGCTAATCCCGGTCAGCTACAAACGAATGATGGGATCGTTTTCCTCACCTTGGAGAACCAAGAGTTGTGTAGATGCTTGAGGATTTCTATGGTGACAATTTAGAGAGGGCAAAGTGCGCCTCTCCCACACTTCATGATGTGCGAGCGGATGCCATTTATTAGCAGGATAATATGCCGTTGTGAGTGTCGACCCAGGTGCGTGGAAGTGAGATAGTACATCCTTGAGGATTCACTCGAGGTGGCGGATGGCACGTTGGAACGGAAGCTTGGTGGCGCTGGCTCTCTCGCCAAGAATAGTCATGAGGACGTAGAAAAGCTCCTCGACCATGCTCAGAAGATGGACGCCCTCATAAGGACAGTTCTCGACTTCACCGCAGAAAAATGACAGGAGGCCGAAACGGTTGAGGATAGAGATAATGATGGTATTGGGATCGAGGATGATGAGAGATGACTGGAGGATGAGCAGGTCTTGGTCGTAGCAGAGCCCACACAGCACAAAATAGCGGTAGTGCAGAAATTAGCCACGGATAGGGAAGCCGTTGCGGACCCATAATCCTGCCCTGATCTGGGCGATCATAACGAGCACCGCGAGGCCATGGCTACTAGACCAGCTGCAATATCGATGAGCTCATTTTACCTGGCAAAGGGAAATCAATTAATACCTTCATCGAAGTTCAAGAGGCGCAAAAACAAGTACCGGACACTAGACACCTCAATCTGCTTCAACAGATCTGCAAGGAGCCAGTGAAGGGAGGGATGGAAGCTGGTCCATCCTTCTAGCACGTTGAAATCGATGATCTGATGAGGCGAGAAAGTGGAAGTGTTAGGTCGAATACACTGATCCACACATCCGTCTCATACTCACGGCGACGCGCTTGTTATGTGTTGATATTGAAGACCTGGAATACCATGACAAACTTGTTGTATGAAGGCTGGGTGACGAGCGATGAGCTGTTGGACAGGCCAGTTGTGGCAGAGATAGCCTAGGACCTTTGGTGGCATGAGCCTCCCGTCCAAGGTTTATTGGACAAATCTGTTCAGTCCCTGTCACACTTTCAGGTCACCTTCTAGAAAGCACAGCATTGGGCGCATCCTTTCAAGCGCCTTCCTCTCGATGTCGTTTACAACTAACCTGCATTGCGTGGGAGGTTATATTATGTAAATCATGTTTACATGTTCGTTTATCTATATTAACATCGGTGTTCGGTGTTGTTCTTGATGCGATTGCGGATGGCACATAGTGCTAGAGTTACGTGCCCGGACCGGGAAACGAAAAAAAAAGCAGGACAATATTCAGCGGCTGAGAAGCGAGTTGAATGTTTCAAGGGTCGCATTAATGTTGACGTGAATGACAGCACGTGCAGAGGGTTTGACGAACCGATTTTTGCCGCTTTGGCATTCTCGACGAAGCAAGAAACTTACATAATTTATGTAATACAACTAACCTCGCAGCCGCCAGCCGTCTGAGAAGTCCACACCTATGGAGCCGTACGCGTCTGACTTCAAAAATATCTGTACACGACATCGATCGCGGTGGCCGTACCGGCAGCCCGCCTGCGATACTATGTGTAAATAGCTGATCCATAAACCAGTTGAATGATGGACATCGATAGACAATGGTTGCACGTTGAACTCAACTTATGACTGTTCAAATTGCTGGCTCATTGGAGTCAGTTGAAACTCTCAGATCGGGCTGGAGCTTTGTTTTGTATACATACGGACAGCCGAGCGCGTAGCGTTAAGTTCAAGCTAAGCTGAGTAAACTGCTAAAGTGCTACGCGAGTATCATAGTTGCGACAAGACAATGTAGACTAGCCTAATCAGTAAAGTTCGGCTCGCTTACTAAACCGAGCGACGAACGGCCTTGTGACTTAGTTTTAGTGCCTCTTAGGCGCCGGACCTAGTAGTAGCTATTCATTCAGAACACTACGGCGATGTACCAGGCCTTTTACAACCCTCAATTAACCTATCCAAATCTTGCGTTTAAGATCCGTGCACACGACGGGACGCCATCATAGGCGATAAACTACTAGTAAGTACGTCAGAATCGGACCATCGGATGTGCAGCGACTGACTTAAAATCTAAAGTGCAGAGGCGGAATGGAAGTCGTCTCCACCGCTCCCCCCCCCCCCCTTCCACTCCTTCTCTCTTAATTTCTCCAGCTGCAGCTGCAGCTGCTGCACGTTCTTGAGCCCGTTCACCGGACGCCCACCGTCCTTACAACTCCCAGAATGGAGTACCCAGACGAGGTCGATGACCTTGTCCAATTCAGACTGGACCAATTCCTCGGCCAATCTCAAGACATTTTCACGCGCGTGCGAGACGATCGTCGGTCAGAGATCGATTTCATCCGTTTCGTATTGGCAGGTAGGATCGGGCCAGAGGCAGACGAGGAAGTCGACCAGTGCCGCATCATCCTGAATGCCCAGCAAGACATTCCCCATGTTCCTCCTCGACCTGAAACCACCATCACTCGCGACATTGACTTTGTCATCGGATTATCACGTTCGTTGCCTTACACAACGGCATTGTCGGTCTGGCCCGTCCCTCCTTTCAAGGAGACTTTGATAAAGGACAACCATCTCAAGAGTCGCGCATACGACCCTGAGGTAAGACACGTTCGATTAAGTGACTGGTAGTTATGGATCCCGACTATATTATTGATTCTCGTGCATCCTGTCATGGAAGTAAGTATCATTTGGCTACGCTTGGTCTTTGATGCTCATCTTTGCAACTCGCACATTAGATATCTGCACGTTCAGCTTGGGGTCATAGCCTTCAATGGTGCACATTACAATGAAGCTGCTGACCACTTCACTGCCATTGTCAACTCCACTACTTACGCTGACCCATCACGCCCCAATTAATACAGGCTGACCTGGATGGTGACATAGTTGATCAGCATCGAGCCCTCATCTCCATGGGCTTTGCCCTCTGGTCTTTAAGTCGACATCGAAAAAGTGTAAGACAATAGATAGGGATAGCCATCTCATCACTGACTACTACGAGTCCGTGTAAGTGCAAAATGCACAAGAGCGTTGCAATAAGATGTAGACAGGTCAGAATGAAAGCAAGGGTGGGCACAAAAGTTTCACGACATCTCTCCTATGATACGTCGACATCCGGCAGAAGCCAAAAAGATCTCGAAAACCCCGCGGCCCGTCCCACACCAGTGAGCTATGTGCCTGATCTCCTTGATAAGATTCTTCTGGTCGATACCGACCTTCGCCAGCATCGTGTCCCTCTTGTTGAAGCTGAACAAGGGGTGTTCATCAGTTTCCAAGGAATGAGAGTGTGGAGGAGTCTGCAGACGCAAAGGGGATCGGGGCCAATCACGCGAGGGGCGTGAGTAAGCTAATTTAGGAACAGGAGGCTCAGGGCTTAGGATGCGTGAGCTCGACGGCGCGACAAATAGTGTCTAGCTGCTTGTTTCTCCCGATGGATAGTACTGATATAGCGAGGGTGGTATGAGTAAGGGCAGGGGGAGATCGGATGCCGAAAAGTAATAGGTATTGGGTGAGACAGTATTCTCCACGTAGTGAGGAATTGGTAACAGGGCCTGTGGGACCAGCTCAATAACATTTGCGCCATTATCTCCAGGATCATTCCTATCAGAACCTGCGGGTGATCCTGGAACCGTCAGTTCAAGGACTAATTCCGATGCTGAACGAGCGTGAGGCTCGCAGAACGTGGGCGCAGCGTCAATGTTTGATTGGCGATTCCTTGCGGTGGCAGATGCTTTGAGATTTCCGACCCACATCTCGCGAACAATATCTTGATCCAAGGGCATATACACCAAGTTAAAGAATTTGATGAGGAACCGAGGCGCTAATCGATCGCTAGTTAGAATGAGTTTATAGGAGCACCATTTCGACTCACCTTGTGCTACTAAAACGGAGAAAACAATTGTCGTTCAAAAAATGACATTGGGGAAAAGAATGTCCACCTCGTCTATAAATGCATCTGTGTTAGAGAAGGTGTTGACTGGAAGGAACGAGTAGACCACGATCCAAAGGACCGTGACAAGGGATGATCCAATGCTGACGACCCAAGTGATAGAGGTCCAGCTAAACTAAGTGATATTTAGCGTTATCAAATCAGCACGACAAAGGATCGATAGGGTGAATGAAGAAGATTGGCGTGCTATTCCCGGTCAGTTACAAACGAACGATGGGATCGTATTCCGCACCTTGGAGAATGCTACAGGGAGTATGAGCAGGCCATTTGCCGTGTGAGGGAGATTTCTGAGACATGAGCGAGCTCACCGGATTAATGCACAAGGAATTCATTCGGTCCGCGAGAGCCAATGAATGCGCGGGAGTCTTTGAGATGCTTCAGGGCCCGGGGAAGCCGTTTGAGTCATTGGTTTGTTTGAACCGTGAGTGACTCGTTTGGTCCGGGAGTGAGCCGTTCTGGGCGTCAGGTCCTTGGTGAGTCATTTGAACTGCAAGTAAGCTATTTTAAACGTGAGGGAGTCGTTCGGGATGTTGGTAAGTAAGTTGAGGCCACTTAACATGCGCGTGAGCCATTTGAGGTGTCGGTAGTTGGTTTGAAGCGCGGGTGAGTCGTTTGAGGCATGGATGGGCCTGCGCTTGACCTGCATTCGAGGCGTAGGTAGTTGGTTTAAGGTGCGGGCGGGCCACTTGACGCGAGTGATTCGTTGAGGCCCGGGAGAATCGTTTGAGGTCTTGGGGATCTATTTGAGGCGCACGTGAGCCACCTGGGGTGCTTGAGGACCAGTTGGAGTTCGCGTGCGCCATTTGAGGCGTAGGAGAGTTGTTGATCAGAAATTGAGGGCTGAGCAACAAGCGGCACAAAAACAAACAGAATAATGGGCGCAAAAAGGGAGGCGGGAAATATGATCAATGGGCTCAACTATGAAAAGGAAGAGAACAATCATCACAATGAGCGCTGAACAACATAAAGCCAGCAAGCCAATGGTGCCATGGCAACAGATAAGCACCTGCGCGCAGAAGCTCATGCCAAGAAAAACAAAGGCGCCAACAAACAGCTAGAAAACTGCACACAACAAAGAACAAAAAGCACGCGCTTGGCACCATCCAAAAGATACGCACTAGAGCACACTCATGCCAAGAAAAAAGGCACTATACAGCACGAGACAAACGAGCACTAAGCAAAAAAAAAATCAGTGAATGAGTATCGTGCAAGCAATCAGATGGGGGACCAAGAGTATCGCGATAATGTTCCAAGTAGGGAAGCAAAGAGATGGTCTGCGATGTTTTACCGAGACCCTGTATAATTTAGTGAGTTATCAAAGTGAAACATCAAAAGTTAGGATACCGTTCAACCCGTTGTGGTGCAACGAGACCATCCAATTCAGTCCTTAAAGTTGATGTCTTCATCGTACCGTTAACGTCTAAAAGTGTGGTTTAGCGTGGCTAGTCATGGGACTGGACGACACGTACAGCTCGGTGACTCCTCAAAGACATAGGGTTGGTCGTCTCCATCCGCAGCGAATCCCCCATCATTCAACAATTCATCATCATCTTCCTTCTCAGACTTGCGATGACCTGCATTCTCGTCGCTTCTCAAAGAATTAGTCGGTAGTTATACAGAAAAAAAACACGAATGACGCACGCTCCCTTCTTTCAACCTCTACCCTTCAATGGCTTCGGCTGCGAGTCCAATAAAGCAGCATATTGCGGATCACGAGTTTTCTACAAGACTCTGAGCAGAATATGATGGGACTGACGTAATATAACGCGCCTTGATATCGATAAAGTGCGTGAAAAGATCCGTCTGACCGAGAAGGTACGAGTATCGTTTAATAGCATCGGTAATCTAAAGCGAGATAAGTGCCGATTTTGATGGAGATGAACTACCAGCGACGGGTCCCTAATCGAACACATGATAGGTTAGAACCGAGGCTGAACATGAGGAGGCAAGGTCATGAACGCGCCTCCTGCTCATCATCGCTGGCGAGCTCATCTTCCTGAGCACTCCCGCCCTCGTCGATGTGGCCCGAGCCAGTGGTTGCGGAGATTGTTGATGTTAATGTTGAAGCTTGAAGCTGTACTGGTATTACGTTCCCGCCTTCGTCCAGGATCTCTTCAGAGGGCGCCTGAGGATCTGCTAGTATGATGAACGATCATAAGATTGAATATAGGTCCTCTTCAAATCCAGGAGACGTGTCTGCGATACACAGTTTCACTATCCAAGAGATGGCGGAATGCCAAAACTGTCATTTTGTTTACTGCTGTCATGTCATGTCATTGGTCAATACGATTGACAGGCCTCGTACGAATACATTATGTCAATTCTAATGTGCTCTAATGTATATTGCAGCTGCATCTGATCATGATGAGGATGTTGATAATAAGGAAATGAGAGCAATAGGTACACCAGTATCACACCGCCTGGCGCTCGAGCTGGACTCGCATTCGGTCCATTTCTGCTTGGCATTCAGCCCTAACCTACAAATCGGTGAGTAAATAGCATAGCATAGCATAACGAATTCTGGAAAGAACCTCACCCGCTCCTCTGCCTTTCGTGCCTCCTCTGCCTTTCGTCCCGCCTCCTCTGCCTTTCGTTCCGCCTCCTCTGCCTTTCGTTCCGCCTCCTCTGCCTTCCGTTCTGCCTTTCGTTCTGCCTCCTCTGCTTTCCGTTCTGCCTTTCGTTCTGCCTCCTCTGCTTTCCGTTCCGCCATCTCTGCTCTCCTCATTGCTTGCTCAATCTCTGTTTGATATCGAGCTTCTTTCATCTGCAACTGTGTAGGAATAAATTAGTGAATGGTACAACTGATTCTACGATGAACCTTACCTGCCATACTCTATCTTCCTCCGCTCTCCTCCTCTCCTGTGCCGCATTCTCGATGTATGCCCACTGGATGTAATACTGCTCACATATTACCTCCACACTGTCTGCCTTCTCTATCTTGAGCCCAAGATAACGAGAGCGCCCCTTGCTCAGCATTATCTCATTACAATCAGGGAAAATCCTTTTAAGGGCCTCCCAGACAGTGTGTGCGTACCAATAGCATTGATACAGGTACAGATTATATGTTGAAGAATGCTTGCTGAGAGCGGACAAGAGCACGGATACTTGAAGTGCTGAAGGGCGAGCAGAGGCGGGGAAGTCGAGGTAACAAAGACGCTTGAACTCGTTATACGTTCTGGATAGATAGGATTCAATAGCAGAACCGTTGTTTGGGGTAGTGAAGATGGAATCGCGAGCGGGTGTTGAAGAAACTGATGGAGAGACTATATATGACGACTGCATACGTCTTGACGAGCCACTATTGTTCTCCGTAGAATCTGTACGTGGTGTTCGGTCTAGAACTAATATTGCGACAGCGTCCCGTTGTGTAGGGTGACGGAAGTGGAGGAGTAAAAATTCATGTTCTTTGCCGTTGGTGCATTTGCAGTACACAAGGCGTTCAAGCTGGCACTGGGAAGAAAGCTCGTTGCCCAAGAGGAGCATCTGCCATTCTCCTACATCGTTTTTACTATCGCCTGAGGTAAACACACCAGGGGCATCAGAAGGAGAATTCATGAGAGGACGGAAAATCGCTGCGATAAAACCACGAATACTGGAACGATTCAAGTTTGTTCCATACTTGAAACCTTTGAAGGACATTGCAAGTTGACAAGGGTTTAAACACGAGGCCAGTGGCCAGCTGCAGCCTGTATATGATGTAATAGGGTTGTAAAGTCGACAACAAAGCTATGATGCAGCGCAACGAGATATAATTTGGCCAGTGCGAGCGATTTTACACCGAGATGGACGAAGAAAAAGGGAAGAAAGTAAAGAAATAACGGGTCCTGTGATGCCCGGAGGGCCGTGACGAATCTACTACGTATATCATTGTGGCCGCATCCGAGCCAGGCCTGGACCATAACTGGCAATTGCCAGTACAAGTAAGAGACACACCACGACGCTGAGCATAACAAAGTTCGAAACTACTAAGAATGTGGAGGGTTTGAAGTTGGCAAAGATGCCTGCGAGAAATCCAAGCATGGCACCTATTACACTGAGAGCAGGTTGATGAGTGACGAGTGATCGTCAAAATTTTACTTACCTCAGTACACAGAAAAAGGTGGGTATGCTTGTAATTACGACCAGCATCATCCTCCTCTTTCGCAGGTAATAACCCTGTTCATTTGGCGATATTGAGCTAATCTTACAGAAAATGAGGTGAACCGAACCGCGAATTCAAGAGAGCCCATCCTCTCGCCAAAGCGTTGCACCATCGTGCCCGCAAAAATGCAGCCGACGCCTACAAGTAGAGAGCACGAGCACAATGTCTGTGCAGTCGTCGATGCGCCCAAACCTGGAATGGTAAAAATCGCAATGTCCATGGCCATCGAGGCACCTGCCTGAGCAGACGGAATGGGGGGGTGGTCTTGTTTGCGACGCTGGGATAGACTTACCAGGGTGATCTGGTTTCTAGCTTGACTGCTAAAGTCGTCGACAAACCGTCGGACTTCTATGCCATTTACAATACCATCAACTGAAGTGTTTCTGATACGTTCGATTGTGATCGGCATACATAAAATCGTAACTGCAGCGCTGCCCACAGCAGAAAGAATTTTATTATTTTTGCGCTTCTCTCTCACCGCATGGGATCGGATGAGGCGAGCTTCAGGTTGGTTGTGGCGGTTCAGGTATTGATGATGGCCTACGTCGTGCTTAATAGCGATGGCGGACAAATCGACGTCGTACGTACGTAGTATGTATAATATCCTGCCTGATAGTTAAGAAATCAGTATACGAGTCGATCGTTTTCTCGAGCCTCACGCACAGCAGAATACGATGCTAGTTTCCTCTAAGAGGCCATTTTCCACAAGCCCTTCTGCATCTTGCTCATCAAGGTACTTTGTTGTCAATGTATGGGTACATACCGATATTGGCCAGCTGTGCGACAATTTGATTCATTTGGTCGAGTGTCCAGAACATTGAGGCAGCTGTCGATTGACTTAAGGTTATTGCTTCTGTTCCTTGCTCAGTGATTTTGGTAGTCGTCGCGGTGCTATAAGCTTACCTCCAAGATAACAGCCGATTTCTCTCCGTAAGCGTCTCACTACTGACGTTTCTATTCGACAACTGTGAGGAAAGAATTCAAAGTGTCTCCTGACAAGTAGCAAGAAATGTTCGGGTCAGATCGTTTCCATTAGGAGACGACCTTCGAGATCACTCACCAATATTGTGCCTCAAGTTCGAGTCCTGCTTCAAACTCATAAAAAAAAAACTAATTGAAAACGGTAAAGCGTACGCACTCTTGTGAGGCCATTTGCTAGGATTGACACCCTCTCGGAAAAGAATGTATCCATTTAGTTCCTCTAACCAGGCAATGATGCGCTGATCGGGGACAACGTAGTAGTATTGGAATCGCTTTTCTCCCATAAACATCGTCGGGTGAACAACGAGTAGCCAACCGTCTTCTTGGGCCGCAGCGCGTGATGCATCAATGAAATTGTTGAGCATCTGTAGATCCTGATAAGTCCTCAGGTTCATGGACGTATATGTTTTCTGAACGTCCAGTCGGTGAGTACATCGTAAAGTCGACACAAGAGCTGCTCACCTTTGTGTGGTTATAGTAATACGTACCTCCCAAGGGATGTATCAACTCCTGCCAATCGCCAAACATCGGGGGCCTGCTGACGGTCGTTAGACCGATACCTACAGAGATAAAGGCGACCGACCTAGGGTCATCAATTTGCTTCTGTTGAACTATATTATCTTCAATTTCATCTTCACTAAAAAATATGAATTATTTGGACTAAGCATTTTACAAATGTAGTATACTGTAACTCACAGCATTAATACTACTTCGACATACCGGGGTAGCTGTGTTGGCCAGATGCCAATACCACGTTCGAGCAGCGTCATCTGTTGTTGAGACATTGAAGTCGCCTACAATACCACAGTCAGAGCGTCAAAAGGTGCATCGTAACTTAGTGAGCATACCTTGCTTCCCCGATATCAATGTCAGTAAGGCTATAGGTAGTTAGTTGTAAAGGCTGCCACTGCGCCACCTAGTAACTTCCCGGTTAGTAAAGAATCGTTTCCACGCTCTTAATTATGTCAGGTTTGCTTATTCGGGAGCACGGGCCGATGTACTAGTAGGCCAAGGATATGCACTAAAGGTCGGTACTAACTTACAAAGTGTGAGTATGTAACGAACGCTCGCATTAATCATTGTAACGTCCATGATGGAAAGTTCAATCATCCTCCTCGGAGCCTGCTTCGTTCTCATCGCTCTGAGAGCGATGAGGAAATGCGCGCAGGGTGACTAGTTTCTTCCGCAACAGTGGATTCATTACGATCGCTGGGCCTCCTTGTTTCCCTGCAGGCTGCAGGAAGCGTCTCTTACTACGTCATCGACATCGCGAGTTTGACGCTTACAATCAGTCGTTCGTTCCGGGCTGGAGCGAGCTCGCAACGACTCGGAAAATCCGCCGATTTCATAGCAGACACGTTGGTCACCCTTTTCGCAGCATCGGGCGCATCCTGTCAAGCGCCTTCTTCTCGATGTCGTTCACAACTAACCTGCATTGCGTGGAAGGTTATATTATGGGTGTACCTCCTTGTGCGTGAGGTCCTGACGACTGTGAAGGCCTCACTTCACCTGCTCCGAGTCGAAGATCCCGACGACGCGGATGAAAACGCCCCACTATACCCGCTCTATATGACGGTGGTGCGCACATTTTTTTCAGCTTGAGGTGAGCGATCAGTACCCTTGTATACCGCCGTGCAACGTTCACATCTTTAAACGATCAGTCCTGATTTATTGAATGATTTGTTAGATGTGAGTTTGATGCTTTTCAGTTGCAATGGCGCGATCATTGCTCATCGTGATGGGCCACACTCCTTTAAGACTTAAAGTTGATATTTTGGTTTAGTTATCTGAGTTGATGCCGACATCGTTCTCTTATCGTCCCACCAGTTATGTTCCGTCCGACGAGGTCCCAACTATTCACGCTGTTGTAACGCAGCGAAAGTTACAACCTGCAGCTCTCGACGACCACATCGACCTTCTTAACCGTGCATTGAAAAAATTACAAGGTATCCAAGCTAGATTGAAGGAGAAACGGGCCATCGTGCAAGAGTCGCTGGAATTCCACGAAACCCTGGCATCTCCAGCATGCTGTTCGCTACCATCAGAGCCACTTGGAGAGAGAGTTCTTCCCCAGACAAATTACGTTGCACCTTCATCGGATGAATGCCCAACGGTCTTGACAAGGGGGTCTGCCGTCACTGGCGAGTAGTTGCCCTGTGCACTCCTCGATTATGGGCGTCCTTAAGGATATCCTTGCTTAGGGTAGACACAACTGGTGGTGACGAGTACAAGCACTGGTTAAAAAAAAGCCAGCAGTGTTCCGCTGTCCATTCGTGTGGTGCATGACGTGGACCTCTCAGATAGGAAAGAGCCTCTTTCCATACAATGGATCCGACCTTTTTTGGGCCGATGTTCTGACCTTTGGTGGCATGAGCCTCCCGTCCAAGGTTTATTGGACAAATCTGTTCAGTCCCTGTCACACTTTCAGGTCACCTTCTAGAAAGCACAGCATTGGGCGCATCCTTTCAAGCGCCTTCCTCTCGATGTCGTTTACAACTAACCTGCATTGCGTGGGAGGTTATATTATGTAAATCATGTTTACATGTTCGTTTATCTATATTAACATCGGTGTTCGGTGTTGTTCTTGATGCGATTGCGGATGGCACATAGTGCTAGAGTTACGTGCCCGGACCGGGAAACGAAAAAAAAAGCAGGACAATATTCAGCGGCTGAGAAGCGAGTTGAATGTTTCAAGGGTCGCATTAATGTTGACGTGAATGACAGCACGTGCAGAGGGTTTGACGAACCGATTTTTGCCGCTTTGGCATTCTCGACGAAGCAAGAAACTTACATAATTTATGTAATACAACTAACCTCGCAGCCGCCAGCCGTCTGAGAAGTCCACACCTATGGAGCCGTACGCGTCTGACTTCAAAAATATCTGTACACGACATCGATCGCGGTGGCCGTACCGGCAGCCCGCCTGCGATACTATGTGTAAATAGCTGATCCATAAACCAGTTGAATGATGGACATCGATAGACAATGGTTGCACGTTGAACTCAACTTATGACTGTTCAAATTGCTGGCTCATTGGAGTCAGTTGAAACTCTCAGATCGGGCTGGAGCTTTGTTTTGTATACATACGGACAGCCGAGCGCGTAGCGTTAAGTTCAAGCTAAGCTGAGTAAACTGCTAAAGTGCTACGCGAGTATCATAGTTGCGACAAGACAATGTAGACTAGCCTAATCAGTAAAGTTCGGCTCGCTTACTAAACCGAGCGACGAACGGCCTTGTGACTTAGTTTTAGTGCCTCTTAGGCGCCGGACCTAGTAGTAGCTATTCATTCAGAACACTACGGCGATGTACCAGGCCTTTTACAACCCTCAATTAACCTATCCAAATCTTGCGTTTAAGATCCGTGCACACGACGGGACGCCATCATAGGCGATAAACTACTAGTAAGTACGTCAGAATCGGACCATCGGATGTGCAGCGACTGACTTAAAATCTAAAGTGCAGAGGCGGAATGGAAGTCGTCTCCACCGCTCCCCCCCCCCTTCCACTCCTTCTCTCTTAATTTCTCCAGCTGCTGCACGTTCTTGAGCCCGTTCACCGGACAACCCACGTCCTTACGATTCTCAAGACATGTTCACGCGTGTGAGAGACGATCGTCGGTCAGAGATCGATTTCATTCGTCTCGTATTGGCAGGTAGGATCGGGCCAGAGGCAGACGAGGAAGTCGACCGGTGCCACATCACCCTGAATGCCCAGCAAGGCATTCCCCGTCTTCCTCCTCGACGTGAAACCACCATCACTCGCGACATTGACTTTGTCATCGGATTATCACGTTCGTTGCCTTACACAACGGCACTGTCGGTCTGGCCCGTCCCTCCTTTCAAGGAGACTTTGATTAAGGATAACCATCTCAAGAGTCGCGCATACGACCCTGAGGTAAGACACGTTCGATTAAGTGACTGGTAATTATGGATCCTGACCATATTGAACCAGGGTGACGAGATCCAAGTCCCCATGCACGAAATTCCCAACGTCCCTTTAGGGAAAGTGGAACAGCGGCACGTCGTCAGGATTTTTTCCCCCAGATTATACACCGCAGCGTCCGAAGACCCGTCTCGGGTCGGATTGTCTCAAGAGGACTTGGCGCTTATATACGACCGCTGCCTTCGTCATACGATGATACAGTATTTACCTGAAACAAGATATAGATGGCCGACCTCTTATAATATCGCCTTGACCCATGCTAGAACATCCACCGGCTCCCTCGCATTCGACACCGTCGACATCGCTTGGCGTGTTTTGGAGCAGCTTGCTGAGATTCGGGCACCGCTGAACAAGACCTTGAACTGGCTGCCTACTATCCTAGAGGACCTCGTCCAGCTCTCCGTCATTGCAATCGACAGCATACTGTGGTGGTAAGAACGCATTTTCATGACATCTTGTTCTGTCCCTCAGCCACTATGTCTTCCCAGGTATTTGGTATACTGTGGTCTCGCTGCCATTCGTTTGGTACTCGTGACTCATTTCCTATATTGTCGTCTCATGCTCGTGAATTTGTCCAGAGCGAATGTCAGGACACTCTCTCTGGATGCTACATTGGCACTCAGTGCTGTATGGATTTACACGCACAACGCTTGCTTCAGCCCTCTTGAAGTGCTCCGAGTCGAAGACCCTGACGACGCGGATGAAGACGCCACACTATGCCCGCTCTATATGACAGCGGTGCGCACACTTCTTCAGTCTGACGAGAGCGATGAGGACGAAGTAGCCTCCGAGGGCAATGATTAAACTTTCCACATCATGGACCTTACATCGATTAATGTGAAAATTCATTACATGTTCACACTTTAGCACCGACCTTTAGTGCATATCCTTTGACCTAGCACATCGCGAAATCATACAATTACATACCAATACTCACGCTATAGTACCTTCAAGCTTCAAGTTCTTACTTATGTAAGTAACTGCTCCAAGTTTGTCTTTACACCTACAGCAAATACACAAATGGCCGTACGTCGAAATACAGGACTGGACGGCCGAGAGTAAGACCATCGAGAACTCGTGTAAGAGCCTTCTAATGAGCTTAATGTAGAGAAAGTGTCCTTGCTTGAGTTGTCGTGTCGATATGAACATTCGGTCCGAATAGATGGCGAGCCCGAGCGGGATTATGCAGCCGAATGATACTTGCTGGGAAGCTGCGTCTGAAGTCTTCGAGGTGCGGAGGGAGGATCAGAAAAGAAAAAGTTGAACACCGAATAAACCGCCTGAGACAAGCTGTCCAAAGTGGTCTGCACAGTGGACACATCTGTTCTTGGAGTATCCCACGACTTTTGCCATGGCATTGACCGGCGCAGCCTCCTTGTCGTCCCTTTTCCGAACTCCGCAGCAAAAAAGGATGTGTACTTGTCAACGAGCTGGTAATCAAGCCCTAAGCGAACGATCGCCGCATTTCGAACGTCCTCATCCGAAGCAGGTGCGATGGGTTTGGGAAGGGGAGCCTTACACTCTACCAAGTCCTTTACGAGTTGTCGTGCAGCTAAGGTATGGAGGAGTGGAATGAGCGACCACTCGTCCTTGAATAGTTTCACCTCCGTGACAGGCACGAGATCGTCGAGAACCTCTCCCGAGCCTTTGATTTTCGCAAGCAACCGGACTTTGCGAGGAACTGAACTAAAAGTAGTGATCGCAAAGACATTGAGGCGCATTCCTGGGAATATACTTGTGATTGTGGGCGGCCCTTGCTGCATCGAAGGAGGAGGTTCTAGCTGCACAACGCTGGGCGGAAGCGGGTGGTGGTGATTCAAGGGTGAAAAATTGACAGCTGGTGGGCTCCCCGAACCATGCCAATCGACTATGACACTCTCGATCTCACGTGTCCGACCAGCATTGAGAAGCATTGCACATTTCCCTATGATATCCTCGGTTTGGATAGCAAACAGACATTTGCCTCCGCCCTCACGAGCAAGGCGCTCGCACAAATCAGATGAGACTTGTTCACCGATCCCAAGAGTAAATACCTTCAGTTGTGCATTGGCCTTGCAGCCTTTCACAGCTCTAGAGACAACCGTGAATGGGTCAGGACGTACGGAAGCCTAGTCTATCGTCAGATCGAAAAGTTATAGCCAAGTCATCACACACACATGTATGTCGCTGCCAATGAGAACAAACATGGCAGTCGGGCGGTCGCAGTTACGTGACGCAATAGCAAAATCAAGGGCCTCCGCAAGTTCTGTCCCTCCGTAATGTGCTTCCATGCCTTTGATATTCAAAATCTGTGCATGTCACTCATTAGCTAGTTGCTCTGGACAGCGACAAAACTTACCTACCGCACGACACATTTCTACCTCATTAAACAACACGCTTTTCCTCCACAGACCGTCCACTTTGCTTCTAAAGCTGAAAATATTGAAAGTCGTCTGTGGGTCTGGCAAAAGGGGAAGGAGCATTTCCAGCGTGCGCTTAACGGTTTCCATCGGGGCTCCATTCATGCTTCTGCTGCGATCGATGACGAAAATATACTCTTGTGAATCCAAGGGAGGAATTTTGAACTTTGGTACAAAGGAGAGCTGCATAGCAATGGTATTACGACCCTGTGGATCGACTTCAGCGAAACACCGAGGCTTGTCGAATCCAAGAGCATGGACTGTCAATATGAAGTCTTTGTCGAGGACCGTACTGGACGACCAAGTTACGAACATTCGTCGTTCAGACTTTTTCCCAATGCGTGACTTGTAGTGTTTGCGAGCAATCGTCGGGTGAGTAGGATTGCATATCTCCTGTATCTTTTCACTGGTTATGACGTCCACAGCGATTTTGATGAACGTATTTTCATTAGTTATAGACGCATCGAGCATAGCTGCTGAAATCTCGCCGTATCGTTCGGCAATAGCCATCGGAAGCTGTAGACGGACCTAGTCCCGTCTGCCTTCATCCAAAAGATCCATTACAAACTATTTGCTCTTCAGAAAAAGTGATCAATAACGAGAGTGCACTTACTGTCAATCTTGCTGTGACTTTCTGTCGAGCGGGAATCGAGCCAATTGAGATCGTGAATACTGCAGTAAAGTCAAAGTCAGTGCTCATCCAGTATCATCGAAATGTGCCAGTAATACTGTCGTGTGTCACCTATTCTACAAGTCCTGCAGTCCTTCCAGCATCTATTGCACTCAGGGAAGCTTGTGCGGCTTCTGACTTTTCCTTAGCGACACTGACAATAACGCGGCCATCGGCATGCTCGAGCTCAAAGGCACAAGCAGCAGCGCTCGCTGGAAGAGGGAATACATATTTGGCCCGGCTGGTAGGGCTATCTGATACGTTCTCAAACACTTGCGAGAGCACAACCCTCGCAGAGACTAGTATGAGGAAAGTGACGTGCTGATCAGTGGTTTTCGCCTGCACAGCGATCGAAATACGCACTATCGACCATCCATACTCTCACATCGACCTCTTGAAGCGGCAAATGCAGAATGCCTTGGTCCGGAGAGTGATGAATAATTCCTGCGTGTTTGCTCATACTGAAGTGTCGATATAAGGTGGAGATAAGGCCCATAGTAGATCCTTGGTCGTTTTATAATTGGAGTTTGACGCCCGGGCTTCCTGTGTTGCAACCCATCATCCTTTGGAAGCGTAAACAGGAATATCTCAGGCTGTGATATGCTGCAGTTTTGATTCCTGTGCACGAGGCGGACGAACTGCTAGCTCCAAAAACTTCTTCCAGGGAAAGTCGAGGACTGAATGAAGTATTGAATCCGATTTGATACTGCCGAATTAGATATTTCAGCGTAGCATCAATCTCAAATAGATCCGTCAGCAGGAGGACATCTCTATCCCAGAATATCCGGCCCATCCGACCCATCTCTTCATGGTCAAGTGATAGTTCATCATTCTCGTACATGCGAAGAGCCAGTCACTCTAATGTGAGACAACGACAACATATACGCAATCAGTTAAGCCACCTTTTGGTGTCACAAGTCTACAACATTTCATTAGAATCCTTGGCACTGTCGAACAAGCTCGAATTCCGAAACGCACTTCAAGAGAAACACTGCAGCTTTGTGCGATGAGCTACCCCATCAAATATTAGTTACAACGTCGGAGTTACCAATTCGGCGAGTTTGAAAGCTGCAATAGATGCTTTAGATCCGTCAAAGTGCATACTTAGACGCTCACAACATTCTCCCGCTATTGTTCGTCCCGTGGCTGACTATTTTGGCACGCCGCAGCCTAGTCGTCTGGACGATCGATACCGTCGCGGCCTTTGTGTGTCACTCCTGATCAGTCAGGTGAAAGTGCTGTTCTTAATTTCCTGCATTGTCCAATGTCATTTACAAACATGGTTTCTGTGGCACAAAGACTTACGTCTCAATGTACATACTGAGTGAGGCACGGTCAGAGTCATGCAGAACCTTGACGATCTGAACCGCAACCTGGTAGTGTTTAGAATTATCAGCCGACGTCGATTGTCAACTAGGGGAGACCTACTGGAGAAGATTCAGAAGGCGAGTTCCAGCTGCACTTGAAGATTGTCGCATAGCCGCCCACTGCAGCCGGTGTGTCTGAGTCTTTGATTATCTGATCAGTGAGATCAGGGATGCAACTAAAACAGATATTCAGCAAGACGAAAGCTACAATCCCCAAGAAAATTCGCACATAGGAGTTTTGAATACTTCTTGCAAGTTGGATGGCTACTGCTAAGGTGTGAGTCAAGCATCAAATATGTGTACCTTGGCAGTAACTGAAAATTATCTCCCACCATCTCCAAATTCTTGGCATGAGTTCTACGTGTAGAATGTGAGCGCCCTAAACACACACTTAACTCCGCTACTGATACCGAGCCTCGTCGAACACCTACCTCCATGACGGGATCGATTTCTATGCCATTCATCGATCACACGTGTTGAGTTTGAGGTCCTCTGCAGCGATCTTTGAGTCTATCAAGTGTTTGATTATGTCAAATAGGTGCGTCACAACGCGGATTCAACGCCCGTTGAGATCAGTCACAATTGAGATTGAAATATAGGAAGAATGAAAATATTGACCGTTGGCGAGTATGTGGATTACTATTTCGCGGCAGCTGATATCGAGTCAACTTTTTTCCACTAATAGTACACAGGTATCGGACAAGATTGTGCTGGCGACTGATCATCGCTCGCACATGTCAATGGCAGCCCATTCAAGAGGTGTCGTACAAGAGACTCCGATCAGAAAGGTACGAGAATCCTTCCTTGTTTTAGTACAGAACGAGAAGTTGAAAAAGCTCACACTCACATTTGGCTGTTTCACGTATTATTTCCATGATACCAGCATAGAGGTGTTCTCTTTCCATCTTCTGTTTGAGGGTACGAGCCGGAAATGTATGCTCATTACGACCTGCAGCGCGAATAGCTTGCTTGTCTTATTCTGTCATCTCAGCCCGCAAACGTAGCTGATTCTGCTTGTCCGCTCGAATATGCACATTGATGTACCTGTGCAATGTAAATGTAAGAAGCGCCGCTTGCTAGAATCCAAGGATGAGAACGGAGAACATACTCTAGACATGTCACAGTGCTCATGGGTTTGTTAAACTGCATGCCCGTGACAGCAGAGACAAATGTGAAGGGCTCGCGTTGCCTTGCCATGTCAAGGACAACAGCCGGGATGTGCAACTCAGCAGTCAATGAGTTCTTTGAGTCCTCTGCACAACTACAGCCAATGAACTTTACGAGTCCTACGGGATCTTTGGCAAGACCTTCTGAGTTATACTTTGCTCGAGCCTCACGCCACAGCTGTAGCCGCTTCGGCATAAAGGGACTTTGCGTTCTTGGGTGCCACGGAATGATCGTATTGACTTGCAACATCCCTTGAAGTTTGTCTCCAACAGCCTTGTCATTGAAATACAATCTAACAAAGTCAAGAACATCACTAGGTTCTATTGCAATGTCAACACGTGCACGTGCCATGAATGGCACATCGAATCCGATCCGGGGATTCTCGAACAGGCCACAGTCAAAGATGATAGCGACTTTGAGGAGCCCCATGAGCACCGGGTTTACACCGAACATTTGTATGAATTTGAATACCCCCGAGGAGCGTTCGACCTCATGGCATGCCGGTTTGTGGGTGGACCTATTATCGAGCCCATGTAGAGTGAGGCCCAATATGTTTAATCATAGGTAGAACTCTTACCAATTTTTCTTTTGGCACTGTACACAAGAAGGCACACAACCCTTCAGACTTCAGTGTCATTTCAGTCGGAAATCATACCTCTTTTGAGCAATACCAGACGCCCTTACACTAAAAGCATATTGCAACACTCGATTAATGGCTGAAAGAGTATTCAAATATTTGACCACCACCTTTGCGCATTTCAAAGGCTTCTCCAATTTCGTTTGACATTGCGTACATTGTACGCCGAAGTCCTTCTGGCTTGCTTTGAGAGATTTAGTGGAAGCTGCTACAGCGCGGAAGGAATCACCGCTCTCTGGATGAATCGCATGTTTGACATAAATGGTCTGTGGAGTCGAAGAGAGGTTGTTCGTGTTAGCACTCATGTTCTCACGAATGGGATGGGTGGGAGTTGAGCAAACGTTGAGCGCTACTAATAGCAGTGAGGTTTACCGGCGCAAAATGAACGGCGAATCACGAGTGTCCTACTTGGAGCTTGGCGTAACGGTGGCCCATCAGGCCTCGAGGCCTCAGGTCCTAGATAATAAAATATTAATGTTAGGCCAGCTATAACCATTTTGGATGTATCAAGCGTAGCGCTCATGAGGTGCGAGTCAAAGTGTCCGCAACAAATTCACACGATTCAGCCTTCGTTGGTTTACATAAATGTATGAGGACCCATCAATTATTTCGAACGAGGCGAGCACTTTTTTACTGTAATGTCTAACACGCTAACCACTCTCTGCTCGTCATAGATTTTTGGCTCGTTGATCATTTTATGGCAGATCGACCAGCGGTTGCAACTGGCAGTCAGGAGAGACATCATCAACACAAGAGGTGTACTAATGGGCCAGCACCTCCATTGCAAAAACGATAACAATTCATTTCACTTGCATCTTTTTTCAAAAGAGAGTACTGTGCGATCTCGGTGTGTGTCGATGCCAGATTCTTGTCTCCTCCCAGTATTGGTGATCTAAGGAGTCTGTTGGATTTCTCCCACGATATTTCTCCGTACGCTTGTGGGGATCTACAGATAGCAAACAGGACGAAGATTACTCGTTGTGCTGGGGCGCGACACTCCTGCTCAACAACTTCTGAGACAATAAGTGGATTGCAGGGAGGCAAACCGGTTATGGGTCACTTTTTGACACATGTCCTCGCTCGTGTGAAGAGAAGTGCTTTCTGCGACGTTACCCAGAAGAGCATCGAGATTGGAACAGAGTACTTGGCTGGTCCCGGTCAACACCCGACCTCCCAATCTACAGTATCGCGTCCAAATTACCGGTGTTCGCCCGATCCAAAGCGAATACAAACTTCTCGCTCATGGTACGTAGTCCCTCGGCTAGAATTCACGAACTCTAGCAATCCCACCCTGACAATGTGAGTTTGCACAACATCTCCTAATAAAGGTGACTGCTCACAATCTAGCAGGGAAACCTAACAAGAAAACAGTCATTGAGCAGCACCAGTTTTCGATTGATCGTTCCCAAAGTCGATCGCAAGGCATTGGACAGTGACAAAGATGACTGAGCGGCATGTGATATACTGCAGACATCGCCAGAACACTGCGCATATATTGTTAGGATGTAGGATTTTGCGACATTCACTGTTTGCAGAAGCTACCGTTATCGCCTCCCAATGTTGAAATATAATGTTGTTCCAGTGTACTCATGCGATGACGGACCTGATGCTAGTTGGAGTACAGGAGAGCCAAGAGCGATATTGTGTCTTGATTTCCTCCGCCTTGTTTCATTGGAACTCTCACCACTACACGAGCAACGGTAAGGTGATACATATGGGCAAAGCAGGAAGTGACATATTTCAGACTTCATCGTGCCATGCTACCACAGTATGAACATTTCTACTGAATCTGAAGGTCATTTTGCATGTGCGCAATACAATGTAATCACTCAATCAGAAAGTAAATGATTAGAGGTGCATAATAGCCCTCCATCATCGTTTCGTTTCGTCGAGGTCGAGGTGCGGTTACTTGATAAGCTACTGCATTCCACGGATTACTTTACATTCAATCCTTATCGCTCGACCTGGACAGTGAATCACAGGCAATTTCCCTTGAGACTCGCTTACGCAAGTACGTTCAATGAATGCTAAGGACTGACTAGATCTGTTAAAAACAGTTCTGGATCTCAGAGCTGATCTTTTTACGCACGTTCAACTGTATACTGCGTTGTCACGTGTGAAAAATCGACGAGATACACACTGTTTATTCGTGTCAACGAACAAAGAAAAAGACAGTGCCAATATCGCGTACAATGGAGCAACGAGCGAGTGAGAAAAAAGTCGCTGCTCGTCATTGCAGGTTCAAATGATAAAGCGATGAGTGAGAGAGCGGGAATTCGAGCGAGTATTCCATGGTTACGAAGAGAATTGTCGATGCCTGCCGGCAGGTCATGATACAATGACCATGATCAATTGGATACGCTCCGGCCGGTTCTGCCAAAGCTTCTGCTATCTGACAGCAATAATAATTCTGCTAAATCGATCAGAATCGCGCCCATGAGTATATGCAGGATGTAAAAGCTGGCAATCGTCCTACAGTACTTCTCCATCCTCAGAGATATCGTTCGAGTTGCATTTCACTTCCCACAAACAATGCGTTTCTCCTACCTCACCATTGTTGTTGCGTTGACAGCAGCCATGTTCGTCAGTGCATGTTTCAACCAGACACAAGATTGCCAAACAGATGAAAATTGCTGCAATGTCTTGGTTTGTGATGATGATACCGCGAGTCGTATTTCTCCTTTCACTTTGGTGTTATGGTTGATGGTGCAATGCCTAGCTCGGAGCCAATCAGCACAGCTGTTTTTGGACAAATTTCCGTACTACTCGAGCAATATGGATGTTTGAAGTTATCTGAAATGATCAATCGTGCATAGTCTTGCTTGTGGTCCACTAAAGCTCGAGTTTAAGAGGCTGTCGAAACGAATAACTGTTGTTGTTGAAGATTGATATCGGGAGGCCGCATGAAGATGTAATAATGCACTGCGCAACTTGAATCCTTCATCTATCGTTAGCCTCGAAGGCTAGTATTTGAATAAAGACCAATCCTTGAGGTGGTCTTTATAAGCATCTGTTGAAAGATCGCGAGGATTTTTCAACTGTACGCTAGATAATCGACGCGGCCTCACTTCAGTTAAATGTCACAAAATGTACGACGGACTTACCTATGGATCGTGTGAACTTGATGTGAACTGCGGCACACCTGAGAAAATAAGTTTTGTCGATGCACTGTGGTAGGAGCCAGCCGCTGTTCATCACTACTTACTACATAATAGTTCGGCAGTTGAACGTTGCAACGTTGAACATTAGACTTGATCAAAGGGGATCGATCCGAAACGATTTTACATAATTGGCTGACTGGTACGCCTACTCCCAGAATGGACGTCATGTAATTATGTAACACCGTCTCCAAAACGTCAAGTTGAACTTGGATCTTGGATTCTTGTCCTTGAATTATCATGCATGATTCGGTCTGCGCCAATTATTCTGATGCCGAACTCGGGTTGACCTGACGACTAGCAGGAAACTTTGCTTAGTGATCGATGCTATGAGCAAGACCAATTGACGGAAAGTTAAACCGGCCTGGGCCATCCTTAGGGTTGATACGGGGACGTAGACCCGGTAGACGGACGGCTCAAGGGGCAGGACCCTAACCCTAGCGTGGGGTTGTCCTTTTGGCGAAAGTTTCCATTAATGGTCATCCTAACCCTAGATTCATAGTGGTACCCTCCTGGTCAGCCGTCCGGTACACATTCCATCGGCTCCCCAAGGGGACCGCATGGGTGAGGGGTCCGTATTGCTGACCAACGGCCGTCGACGGCTCCCATTGGGGACCGCGCCTGTGGTGAGCAAAGGTCCGATAATACCTGAACATGTCAAATGGCACCCATTGGGGACCGTCGCACAGGGGATCTCACCCTGTAGTGAGCATAGGTATGTATGTCCTTGTTGCACAACACCCTACGGCCGTCGACGGCTCCCATTGGGGACTGCACCTGTGGTGAACCAAAGTTCTATCATACCTGAACATGTCAAACGGCACCCATTGGGGACCGTTGCACAGGGGATCTCCTTGTTGCACAACATCCTACGGCCCCCATTGGGGACCGCACCTGTGGTGAACCAAAGTTCTATCATACCTGAACATGTCAAACGGCACCCATTGGGGACCGTCGCATAGGGGATCTCACCCTATAGTGAGCATAAGTATGTCATTGTTGCATGGCCCTCATTGAGGACCGGATGATGTATCCGGCTAGGTATCAGTTGTCATCTTATGTGTGAGACGGCTCCCATTGGGGACCGGCCCTCTCATGCCTCTTAGTATACTTACATCTGTCCCTTACCAGACGGTGGATAGGGATCCAGACCTGTCCAAAGCTCTGATTGAGGACCGGATATAAGTTGGAGCCAGTGGTACGGCTCCCATTGGGGACCGGACATCTCATGAGTCTCGGTATGCTTACACCTGAACTTATAAACTTAACTTATAAACTTATAAGACATATGGTATTGTCCGACGGCTCCGGCTGAGGGCCGGACCTCTGGGGTCAGTGGTTCAGTGGTTGGTTGGTTGATGATATGCCTCATCCTATGATACGGCACCCATTGGGGACCGCACTTGCATTGACCGAGTGTATCAATCATACATGTACTTGTCAGACGGCTCCCATTGGGGACCGGTAACAGTGTTAGTATAATTGAACTAGTAATCAGCTGAGGCAATGAGAGTAGATATAATATATGTTTATGGACCGGCCTGCCAGTGGTACGGCTCCCATTGGGGACCGGTCACAGTGTTGTTGTTAGTATAATTGAACTAGTAATGATCCAACGGCTCCGGCCGAGGACCGGACCTCTGGGATAGGTGGTTGGGTAGTTGATGATATGCCTCAGCCTATGGTACGGCTCCCGTTGGGGACCGCATATATGTCATCCGTGATGATATTTGCCTGCATGATGTCACGGCTCCCATTGGGGACCGCACTTGCATTGACCGAGTGTACTAAATCATACATGTACATATCGGACGGCACCCGTTGGGGACCGCATATATGTCATCCGTGATGATATTTGCCTGCATGATGCCACGGCTCCCATTGGGGACCGGACCTCTGGGATAGGTGGTTGGGTAGTTGATGATATGCCTCAGCCTATGGTACGGCTCCCGTTGGGGACCGCATACATGTCATCCGTGATGATATTTGCCTGCATGATGTCACGGCTCCCATTGGGGACCGCACTTGCATTGACCGAGTGTACTAAATCATACATGTACATATCGGACGGCACCCGTTGGGGACCGCACATATGTCATCCGTGATGATATTTGCCTGCATGATGCCACGGCTCCCATTGGGGACCGCACTTGCATTGACCGAGTGTACTAAATCATACACGTACTTGTGAGACGTCTCGCATGGTGGACCGCACCTCGCTGGGCCTCAATGTTGCTTTTTGTGAATCAAGTGCGGTCCCCAATGGGAGCCGTCACACCAGCCAGCTGAAGCAAATATCATTAATGATCCTACTTCAAAGGTCCGGTCCTCAATCGGAGCCGTCGACAAGTACTAGTTCAAATCATAAGGAGACTTTTAAGAGATCTGGTCCACCATGCGAGACGTCTCACAAGTACGTGTATGATTTAGTACACTCGGTCAATGCAAGTGCGGTCCCCAATGGGTGCCGTCCGATATGTACATGTATGATTTAGTACACTCGGTCAATGCAAGTGCGGTCCCCAATGGGAGCCGTGACATCACCCAGGCAAATATCATCACGGATGACATATGTGCGGTCCCCAATGGGTGCCGTCCGATATGTACAGGCGTAATGTAATACACTCGGTCAATGCAAGTGCGGTCCCCAATGGGAGCCGTGACATCATGCAGGCAAATATCATCACGGATGACATATATGCGGTCCCCAATGGGTGCCGTCCGATATGTACAGGCATAATGTAATACACTCGGTCAATGCAAGTGCGGTCCCCAATGGGAGCCGTAACATCACCCAGGCAAATATCATCACGGATGACATGTATGCGGTCCCCAACGGGAGCCGTACCATAGGCTGAGGCATATTGTCAACTAATCAACTACCTACCCCAGAGGTCCGGTCCTCAGCCGGAGCCGTTGGATCATTACTAGTTCGATTATACTAACAACACTGTTCACAACACTGTTACCGGTCCCCAATGGGAGCCATACCACTGGCAGGCCGGTCCATACACATATATTATATCTACTCTCATTGAGTGGTCCGGTCCTCTGTCGGCGCCTTCCTCCGATCATCCGTGTACTGATCCCTTCCCAGATGTAAGGTCCGGTCCCCAATGGGAGCCGTCTGACAAGGCCAATAGAAATCCTTCCCGTTACACATGCAAGCCGCGCACTCGAAGTAAATAAGTCATCCGGAGACCTCGACCGTACAACATCAATCATGGGTTTAACATCCTTTGAGAGACCCGGCTCACACAGAAATTCTTATCAACCCAATACATAATGGCCACATGCTATTCCATGTGTACCAACTACAGTAAACTACAGTAATAAAACTAAGTAACTACATGTACAAGTACAAACTACAATCATGATGTTTTGAATTATACATTAAAAAAGTAAGTATCCTGTTTAGCGGCGGCGGCGGCGGCGCTTGGTAACCTGCCCATCAATCTCCTCCACCTCCTTCCTCATAGTGGCGCAGGCCATCTCTATCATCTGCAAGATGTTGGAGAGGCCTGACACCCGACCGGCCAAGTATGCCTCCTCCTCGCCGTCCTCGCTCTCGCTCTCTTCCTCCTCGACGGCGGCGATCTTCCGCTTGGTGCACGTCCGGAGCTCGACGTAGGCGTTGTTTACGCACCGGGGGCCTGGCACCGCCCGTGGTTGTGCCGGTGCGACGGCGGCTGGCTCGCTGGACTTAGTTTGTGTCCTGGCGGCCTGGCCTGGCGCTTGCGTGGCCTTTGAGCAGGCCCGAACGGGACGGGAAGTCGAAGCAACCGGCTTCGGCCTAGGTTTAGGCTTGGGAGCCGGCGCTGGTGGTGGTGGGGTTGAAGGGGGAGGTGGGGGTGCCGCGATCTTTTTCTTCCCCTTGTCTGATTCTATTAGTTAGTGCTTATTGTATCAGACGGACGAGGTAAACACTTACCTCTGACATGGGAGCACTTCACCTTCCCACGGCGGCACTCGTAGCACGACACGCCCGTGGAGGCGACGTGGCATGTGCGGGCCACTTTCTTGCAGTTGGCACAAGGCACCTCGTGGATGGCCTTCTCGGCGCTTATGCGCGGCGTCCGTTTCTGCAGGCGGAGGGTTAGAATATCAGCCGCTGAGAACACATATCACTTACCTTGGGTCCCACCCGTTCATGAGTCTCCTCCTCCTCCTCCTCCTCCTCCTCCTCCTCCTCCTCCTCCTCCTCCTCCTCCTCCTCCTCCTCCTCCTCCTCCTCCTCCTCCTCCTCCTCCTCCTCCTGCCGGGCCTCCTGCTCCTGATCGGCGCTTTCTTCTCTCTCACCTGTGGCGGGCCCGAGTTCCATTGAGGTCGCGGTGGGAGTAGCGGTGGTGGGAGCAGTGGTGGTGGTGGCGGGAGCGGGAGCAGTGGTGGTGGTGGTGGCGGGAGCGGGAGCAGTGGCGGTGGTGGAGGTGGTTGAGGTTTCCGCCGTCTCCTTTGAGGTGAGCTCGGCATCCTTGAAGGCGGTCACCTGGCTTTGGAACGCCGCGCGAAGGAGGTAACCTTTCTGCCAGTCTCGCCTTGCGGAGACTGGCAGATCGATAACAACCTTGTTGTCCCGCGCAAGCGTCAAGCGGTTCGCCAGCTGATCCTAAGTACATAAGTTACATAAGTAGTTCGTTAGTTAAGTAAAAACAGACAAAGGAAAGAAAAAACAACACGCACCTTAAGATCGGAGAGGTTCTTGCACCACTCCTCCTTCTCCGGAATGTGGTCCTCGTCGTGTTGGGAGGGAGCTGACTGGAGCATGTGGGTGAGACGAGCGTTCAGCTCGGCCGCCTCAGCTCTCAGAGCAATGGTTTCCTCGCTCTCGGCCGGCGGAGGAGGAAGGAGGTCTAAGAGATCCAAACCGTCGATTTGGTCGGACATGGTAATCTAGACAGTACTATAGAGTTATAGAGTTAGAGTTAACAAAGTTTGAGTTAACAAAATTGAGTTGGAGAGAAAAGATGCAAGTCAAGATCAGGACACAATATATAGGGAACCCCAATTCGCGGTCACCTGACTTTTACAATACATTTACAAGTCGCGTGTCGGTGGACGCCCCACATTCTAAGCATATTTTGTTATATGGGATATGGTTAGACCATGGTTATGGCTAGCTCAATGTGAGCAATTTCGAACATTTTTAGCATTTCTCAAAATGTGCAAAACAAGGGGGGTCCATTTTGCACATTTTGAGAAATGTCAAAAATGTGCAAAACCAAGGAGCTCCATTTTGCACATTTTGAGAAATGTCAAAAATGTGCAAAACCAAGGAGCTCCATTTTGCACATTTTGAGAAATGTCAAAAATGTGCAAAACCAAGGGGGTCCATTTTGCACATTTTGAGAAATGTCAAAAATGTGCAAAACCAAGGAGCTCCATTTTGCACATTTTGAGAAATGTCAAAAATGTGCAAAACCAAGGGGGTCCATTTTGCACATTTTGAGAAATGTCAAAAATGTGCAAAACCAAGGAGCTCCATTTTGCACATTTTGAGAAATGTCAAAAATGTGCGAAACCAGGGGGGTCCATTTTGCACATTTTGAGAAATGTCAAAAATGTGCGAAACCAAGGAGCTCCATTTTGCACATTTTGAGAAATGTCAAAAATGTGCAAAACCAAGGAGCTCCATTTTGCACATTTTGAGAAATGTCAAAAATGTGCGAAACCAGGTAGGTCCATTTTGCACATTTCTGGCATTCCTATCTATCTGTTTCCCGGTTTACACCCCTGTAGCCGTCCCTGTCCCTGCTACTAACCATATATGGGGAGTCCCTGCTCGAAAAAGGAAATCCCTGCCCCTATTCCGGTTTACAGGGAGTCCCTGCTGAGTGCGAAAATGTATGACGTAAAAGAGTCCCTGCTGCGCTTGTTTTGCCCATATCTCCGTCAGATCACGACATAAAGACATTCCGCGACCACAGCCACGTTCGCACAAATTCGTGCTACGACTTACATCACGACGTCCTTATAAGGAAAGTTCCCACCCCTATCCATCCTGCCAGATCAGCGCAATCAAACAAGTAAATATACCCGACACCATAGCAATAAAATCGCAAAAATCAAGCAAAATAAAGACAAGTCAATACGAGATCCTGACCTTGGCCTGCGTGACCGAAATCAAGCAACAACGCAGCAATTAAATAAGAAAAATGATACAATAGCAAAAATCAAGCAAAAATCAAGCAAAATGAAGTCAAATACAAACAACATTCTGACCTCCACCAACGCATCGACCAAGACAAGCGCCACCCCAGCAATGACTAGAATCAAGCAAAGATACAACAAGATCCCGACCTAGTCATAGTACGATGAAGTCAAGATCCTGCCATCGCTATAAGCAAAAAAACGCGAAATAAAGCAAAGTCAAGGCAACATCAAACAAATCCGATGCATCATCTGCATACCTGATCCTTGAGCAAATGAAGCATCCGCATACAATAAGTATAATCCGCTCACCTTTCCGCACTTCAAATCAAGCGAATTCATATCCAAATATACCAACCGCATGATCATAATCAAATCAAGGAAATACAACCAAGACAAATTCAAGTCCCCCCCACCCCCCACCCATGTTAGCTTGCCGTTAGGTGTCTCGTTAGTTTAGGTTTCGGTGTCTCGTTAGTTTAGGCTTCGGTGTCTCGTTAGCTTCGCTTAGGATAAGGAACGTATTCTCTCGGTGTCTCGTCGTCTCGTCGTCTCAGTTAATGCTTAGGATCAGGAACATATTCATATTCTCTCGGTGTCTCAATTCTCACTCACATACAGTAATATGACCAACATCCCCCCACCAGACTACAACTCAAAGTCAAGCAAAATCAACAAAATCCCCCCAATACCAATACACTCTCGCTCCACTCCCCAGCAACAAAATCATCAAAAATCTCAAAAATAAAGCAAAACCAAGTCAAGTCAAAACCAAATTCTGACCTACCGCAACGCATCACCCAAGACAAGCACCGCCCCAGCAACAACAAAATTCCGTCCTCAGCCAAGACCACCATAGCAACGCCCCACCAATAAAAGCGCAAAAACGTACAACAATCAAGCAAAATCAACTCAAGTCAAAACCAAATTCCGACCTCAGCCAACACGTCACCCCAGACAAATACCACCCGCAACAATCAAGCAAATAAAAACTTTGTTCCCCGCCACATCCACTACAGCAATAATCAAGCAAATCAATACTCTGTTCTCCGCCAATCCACCCATCCACTGCAGCCACCAATGCGCAAAATATAACAAAAATCAAGCAAAATGAAGTCAAGTCAAAACCAAATTCTGACCTCGCAGACGCATCTCCGCAGACCATCAAACAGCCAAAATATCAAGCAACATCACCGCAATAAAACCACAAAAATCAAGCAAAACAAAGTCAAGTCCAAACAAGATTTCAACCTCTCGCCCAAGACTACTGCAGCAAAAAATAAAGCGACTCGCACCCCAACATGTCAATTCAACACAAGGCTCTGTCCTCATCCAAAGTATCACCCCAGACAAAGACACCGCCCCCGCCACAAATACAATAGCGCAAAAATCAAGCAAAAATCATATACAAATTCCGACCTCGACCAAAGCGTCACCCCAGACTATGATAGCAATAACGCAGCGGAATCAAGGAAACACACCAAGCTACGAATCAAGCCCATCCCACCCGCCCACCGGTTAGAGCTAGGCTTCAGCTTAGGATAAAAACGTATTGTCTCGTTGTCTCGGTTCTCGGCAATACTCAATACTACGCGCCAGACCAAGACAGAAAGACAAGCAAAAATCAAGGAAAAGACTACGATCTCATACCGCCCCAGCAACAAAATCGCAAAAATCAAGCACACTCAAATTCAAGTCAGCACAACATTCCGACCACAAAGACGCATCACCCCATACAAGCAAGACTACTACAGCAATATAACAGCCAAAATATGCCCGCACCGCAGCCATACAAACACAAAAAAATCACAAATATCAAGCAATATCAAGCCAAGTCATCTCAAGGTTCTGTCCTCGCCCGACCCATAAGAAATAAATCATAAGCCATCCATCAAGGAAAGTCAAGCAATAATCAAGTCAAATCACAACCAAAGTCATATTACGATAGCAATCATCCAGTCAAAATCAAGCAATACACAAGCGACTCAACACACAAAATTCCAGCCTTTTTCACTCATTTCGCCCATATCTCGCTCATATTACATAATCAAAACGTCGCACCACAACAGCCACATTCCCCTCGACATCATCTATCATTTAGTTAGGTTAGTTAGGGTTAGTTAGGGTTGATACGGGGACGTAGACCCGGTAGACGGACGGCTCAAGGGGCAGGACCCTAACCCTAGCGTGGGGTTGTCCTTTAGGCGAAAGTTTCCATTAATGGTCATCCTAACCCTAGATTCATAGTGGTACCCTCCTGGTCAGCCGTCCGGTACACATTCCATCGGCTCCCAAAGGGGACCGCATGGGTGAGGGGTCCGTATTGCTGACCAACGGCCGTCGACGGCTCCCATTGGGGACCGCGCCTGTGGTGGGCAAAGGTCCGATAATACCTGAACATGTCAAACGGTACCCATTGGGGACCGTCGCACAGGGGATCTCACCCTGTAGTGAGCATAGGTATGTATGTCCTTGTTGCACAACACCCTACGGCCGTCGACGGCTCCCATTGGGGACCGCACCTGTGGTGAACCAAAGTTCTATCATACCTGAACATGTCAAACGGCACCCATTGGGGACCGTCGCATAGGGGATCTCACCCTATAGTGAGCATAAGTATGTCATTGTTGCATGGCCCTCATTGAGGACCGGATGATGTATCCGGCTAGGTATCAGTTGTCATCTTATGTGTGAGACGGCTCCCATTGGGGACCGGCCCTCTCATGCCTCTTAGTATACTTACATCTGTCCCTTACCAGACGGTGGATAGGGATCCGGACCTGTCCAAAGCTCTGATTGAGGACCGGATATAAGTTGGAGCCAGTGGTACGGCTCCCATTGGGGACCGGACATCTCATGAGTCTCGGTATGCTTACACCTGAACTTATAAACTTAACTTATAAACTTATAAGACATATGGTGTTGTCCGACGGCTCCGGCTGAGGGCCGGACCTCTGGGGTCAGTGGTTCAGTGGTTGGTTGGTTGATGATATGCCTCATCCTATGATACGGCACCCATTGGGGACCGCACTTGCATTGACCGAGTGTATCAATCATACATGTACTTGTCAGACGGCTCCCATTGGGGACCGGTAACAGTGTTAGTATAATTGAACTAGTAATCAGCTGAGGCAATGAGAGTAGATATAATATATGTTTATGGACCGGCCTGCCAGTGGTACGGCTCCCATTGGGGACCGGTCACAGTGTTGTTGTTAGTATAATTGAACTAGTAATGATCCAACGGCTCCGGCTGAGGACCGGACCTCTGGGATAGGTGGTTGGGTAGTTGATGATATGCCTCAGCCTATGGTACGGCTCCTGTTGGGGACCGCATATATGTCATCCGTGATGATATTTGCCTGCATGATGCCACGGCTCCCATTGGGGACCGGACCTCTGGGATAGGTGGTTGGGTAGTTGATGATATGCCTCAGCCTATGGTACGGCTCCCGTTGGGGACCGCATACATGTCATCCGTGATGATATTTGCCTGGGTGATGTCACGGCTCCCATTGGGGACCGCACTTGCATTGACCGAGTGTACTAAATCATACATGTACATATCGGACAGCACCCGTTGGGGACCGCATATATGTCATCCGTGATGATATTTGCCTGCATGATGCCACGGCTCCCATTGGGGACCGCACTTGCATTGACCGAGTGTAATAAATCATACACGTACTTGTGAGACGTCTCGCATGGTGGACCGCACCTCGCTGGGCCTCAATGTTGCTTTTTGTGAATCAAGTGCGGTCCCCAATGGGAGCCGTCACACCAGCCAGCTGAAGCAAATATCATTAATGATCCTACTTCAAAGGTCCGGTCCTCAATCGGAGCCGTCGACAAGTACTAGTTCATATCATAAGGAGACTTTTAAGAGATCTGGTCCACCATGCGAGACGTCTCACAAGTACGTGTATGATTTAGTACACTCGGTCAATGCAAGTGCGGTCCCCAATGGGAGCCGTGACATCATGCAGGCAAATATCATCACGGATGACATATGTGCGGTCCCCAATGGGTGCCGTCCGATATGTACAGGCATAATGTAATACACTCGGTCAATGCAAGTGCGGTCCCCAATGGGAGCCGTGACATCACCCAGGCAAATATCATCACGGATGACATATGTGCGGTCCCCAACGGGTGCCGTCCGATATGTACAGGCATAATGTAATACACTCGGTCAATGCAAGTGCGGTCCCCAATGGGAGCCGTGACATCATGCAGGCAAATATCATCACGGATGACATATATGCGGTCCCCAACGGGTGCCGTCCGATATATACAGGCATAATGTAATACACTCGGTCAATGCAAGTGCGGTCCCCAATGGGAGCCGTGACATCACCCAGGCAAATATCATCACGGATGACATATATGCGGTCCCCAACGGGTGCCGTACCATAGGCTGAGGCATATCGTCAACTTATCAACTACCTACCCCAGAGGTCCGGTCCTCAGCCGGAGCCGTTGGATCATTACTAGTTCAATTATACTAACAACACTGTTACCGGTCCCCAATGGGAGCCGTACCACTGGCAGGCCGGTCCATACACATATATTATATCTACTCTCATTGAGTGGTCCGGTCCTCTGTCGGCGCCTTCCTCCGATCATCCGTGTACTGATCCCTTCCCAGATGTAAGGTCCGGTCCCCAATGGGAGCCGTCTGACAAGGCCAATAGAAATCCTTCCCGTTACACATGCAAGCCGCGCACTCGAAGTAAATAAGTCATCCGGAGACCTCGACCGTACCACATCAATCATGGGTTTAACATCCTTTGAGAGACCCGGCTCACACAGAAATTCTTATCAACCCAATACATAATGGCCACATGCTATTCCATGTGTACCAACTACAGTAAACTACAGTAATAAAACTAAGTAACTACATGTACAAGTACAAACTACAATCATGATGTTTTGAATTATACATTAAAAAAGTAAGTATCCTGTTTAGCGGCGGCGGCGGCGGCGCTTTGTAACCTGCCCATCAATCTCCTCCACCTCCTTCCTCATAGTGGCGCAGGCCATCTCTATCATCTGCAAGATGTTGGAGAGGCCCGACACCCGACCGGCCAAGTATGCCTCCTCCTCGCCGTCCTCGCTCTCGCTCTCTTCCTCCTCGACGGCGGCGATCTTCCGCTTGGTGCACGTCCGGAGCTCGACGTAGGCGTTGTTTACGCACCGGGGGCCTGGCACCGCCCGTGGTTGTGCCGGTGCGACGGCGGCTGGCTCGCTGGACTTAGTTTGTGTCCTGGCGGCCTGGCCTGGCACTTGCGTGGCCTTTGAGCAGGCCCGGACGGGACGGGAAGTCGAAGCAACCGGCTTCGGCCTAGGTTTAGGCTTGGGAGCCGGCGCTGGTGGTGGTGGAGGTGGAAGTGGAGGTGAGGGTGCCGCGGTCTTTTTGTTTCCTTTGACTGATTCTATAGTTAGTGCTTATTGTACCAGACGGACGAAGGAAACACTTACCTCCGACATGGGAGCACTTCACCTTCCCACGGCGGCACTCGTAGCACGACTCGCCCGTGGAGGCGACGTGGCATGTGCGGGCCACTTTCTTGCAGTTGGCACAACGCACCTCGTGGATGGCCATCTCGGCGCTTATGCGCGGCGTCCGTTTCTGCAGGCGGAGGGTTAGAATGTCAGCCGCTGAGAACCCATATCACTTACCTTGGGTTCCACCCGTTCATCAGTTATGAGCACCTTCAGGTTCCGGACCAGCCAAAAAAACGGCATTCCTAGGTTTTCCCACGGTCCCATTTCAATAGCCAGACGATTTTCAAAACCTGGCCTTCCGGGACGGCCGCCGTGCGGCCCCCCAACATGGCTTCCAGAAGGGTGAATTTCAAAACCTGGCCTTCCGGGACGGCCGCCGTGCGGCCCCCAACATGGCTTCCCCAAAAGATGAAACCCCACAATCTCAAAACATACCATGGCCCTCTCAGTCAGATGGCCGCCGTGCAGCCCCCAACATGGCTCCCCCAAAATATGAAAATATACCATGGCACTCTCAGACGGCTGCCGTGCGGCCCCCAACATGGCTCCCCCAAAATATGAAAATGTACCCCATCCCCATCCCCCACAATCTGAAAATATACCATGGCACTCTCAGATGGCCGCCGTGCGGCCCCCAACATGGCTCCCCCCCAAAATATGAAAATTTACCCCGTCCCCGCCCCCACATTCTGAAAATATACCCGCTCTCAACATGGCTCCCAAAAATATGAAAATATACCATGGCACTCTCAGACGGCCGCCGTGCAGCTCCCAACATGGCTCCCCAAAATATGCATGCCCTTTTATATCAACATCCCCCCCCCCCCCTTGACAATGCCGCCACCACTGTTTGACCATGCACGCAGTGGCACTCTGAGACTGCCACTCATGCATGCACTTCACCATCCACATAAATAATTCTATCTACCAACTCCTCAGATACCATGCATGCAGCAGCACTCTCAGACTGCCCTCCCATGACATGCTCTGATTTAAAATGCCTGCCTCATGCTTTCACAAAAAAATGACCCTGTCCATGATGGCAATCTACATGCAGCAGCACTAACTGTCATGGCTTCACAGCCAAAAGATAAAGTGCAAGAAGAAAGAAAGAAAAAAGACCGTGTCTCCAGTGGCACTCCGTGCAAAGCCAAAAATAAGCATGATGAATAAAGCAAAAGTTACGCGCGCATCCTGTATTTCTGACTATGACTATGTTACAATGCATCATCAAAGTCGTTCATGCACGCAGTGGCACTCTGAGACGGCCGCTCATGTATGCCCTTCACCATCCACATAAATATTCTATCCCTCCCCTTCTCTCCCACCACTCTCAGATACTATGCATGCAGCGGCGCTCTCAGACTGCCACTGGTGAAAGTAGAAACTTTGCGGTGTCAAAAACACTTGACAATGTGATTGTCTCCAGGCCAAAATAAGCATGATAAATATGCTTTCAAAAAAAAAAGGCCCTGTCTACGGTGGCAATCTAGGACTGCCACTGGTGAATAAGAGCTGCAGCACTCTGAGACTACCACTATCTGCCACCTCCCTCCACTGTTAGATCATGCACACAGCGGCACTCTGGGACTGCCACAGTGGAAGGGCAAAAAAACTCAAGCTCACTCTACCATGTCTCTTCTAAAAAAAATAATGCTTGGAATTCATAATTCATGAAAGTGGTGCACATCTTGTGGGAATGCCACTGTGCGTTGACTTTGATGATGCCTGAATCTAGCTACTATATGCAATTCACTGAGCGAGTGGAGCTCATCAAAAAATGAGTCTATGCTCCACTTGCAAGATAAGGATATCAGCTTCCTCACCACTGGCACTCCTCACCACCCTCCAAAAAAAACATATAGCCATCTCACCATGCACCACAGCGGCACTCTCAGACTGCCATCCATGGGCATGTTCTGATTTCAAATGTCTGCCCTCTATCCACCTCTTGTTTGCACAAAATAAATTACCCTGTCTATGGTCCCACCACTCTCAGATAATATGCACGCAGTGGTGCTCTCAGACTGCCATCCAATAACCATGCTCTGATTCAAAATGTACACCATATGCTTTCACAAAAAAAAAAAAAAGACCCTGTCCACGGTGGCAATCTAAGACTGCCACTGTGAATTAAGGGATGCTTCACACAGGAATTTATTTTTGAATTCTGCCCATAGTGGCACTCTGGGACTGCCACAGTGGAAGGGCAAAAAAAGGCAGATATAAAGATAAATCTACTAACCCAAAAAAATTATTTTTCAAAAAAAAGACATGAAAGTGAAGGGGAGGGGTTCAGTGAGAGCATGCTTAGATGATAGTCTTACAATGACACTGTGAGTTTGATCTTCTGTTGAGGTCAGTCTTAGTGTGTTGCTGTGGACAGTATTATTTTTTTGGAGGAAGAGACATGGAGCGAGCAAGTGCCACAGCATGCAACAAATCAAAATCTTACAACGCACTAAGTTGTTTATCTTTCTATCTTCCTTTATATATGTGGCCTTCAAGTAGAGAAATAGTAGCAGCGTTCTCAAAAAAGTAAACAAAAATTCAAAATGAAACACAGCTGGTTTGAACTCATGCATTCAACTTGCAGCAGAAAATTGATATGGTGTAAAATATTAACTCTTGGCTCACATTTGCAGGAAATTTTGTACCCAACCACCACTTTTTAACCTCTTGTCCTCTGGTATATCCATGACTTCCTCAAATTTTGCATTTTTTGCCATAAGCATTGGGCCTAGTAATGCTGTGGTTCAGCTATGGCTAGTTTGGCTCTGGCTTTTAATGGTTACACGGCAGTTCGGGTTAGCTTAACCAGGACCCAAATAAGTATCTTGAGTCATTTGGTTTGCCCTCCCCCCCTGGCAGGGGGGGTCTTTGGTTCACGACCCAGGCTAGGTGGGTCAGCACTTGCAGATGACACACCGGATTTTACTATCGAGGAGATGCACAGGCAACTCGTCAAATTTATTGTGGTCCATGACCAAGTGAGTATGTATTGGCTCTCTACAATACTGTTATTGATTGGCATCTTTAGGCAGTGAATTTAATGGAATGCCCTGAGTTCTGATGGCTACTTTGACTTCTGCAGAAGGATCTACGCGAGTCCGACATTCCCCATCGGACAAAACTCCGCAAGTTGATAGTTGAAACGTGGTACAAATATTTTGACATTTTAGAGCAAGATATGGCCATAAGTGTCTGACTCTTTGATCTTACAAATCATCTTATATTCTCTCAGAAAGCAGAGGGCAAAATCTCGTTTACATCTGACCTCTGGTCAGACAAGCGTAACAGTTTCACGTTTCTGCTCCATATGACCAACCCACAAAACGAGCACCTTTTCAACATCTGGCTGGGTAACAATCTGGACCCTTTTCCCTGAAAGAGCTGTTGGATTTGATGACAAACAGGCCTGATCATTACTTTTGCTGTGATGTGACGAGAGAATGATGATTGCATAAATATCAAAGCACCCTGAGGAAGATTCTTGAAATGCTTAACAACATCTTCCTGTGATATAGGCTGGTTATCATCATAATATCTGACTACAGTTAGCCAGTCACTGAGTGTTAGATTTTGTGTCATGCATGGGCTGGAGGCTGGGGTAATGCAGATGTCTTGCGTAAGTCTTTGACCTTGGGTTTCATAACATGAACATAGGGTTCATGGCTGTGACGAGGTTTACACTTTGGGGGGTCTGGCAGGTGCCATTAAAAAGCAGGAAAAATCATTCCCTGCTTGATTTTATTTGTTCAGGGTCCCTAGTGAGCAAAGGCTCCGCATTACTCTATGTAGTATATAATGATGCATAAGTCTATAAATATCCCTGCATTATTCAATGGTGGATTTCGTGCATAAATACATAGGAAGAAAGTTGGTTCCTACCATTTGTCATGCATTATGAGCATTTCAACTGTCATAGCTATTATAGTAGGCATCAAGTAATATAGCAAATTTCAAAGACATGATGTTGGTTGAAAACTATTATAAGGATTGATATGCATATTTACTAGACCAATTATTCAGCCAAAATTTACTACAACAATCTAATACAGTCCCTGAATAACAAACTATGGAAGATACCTAATGACACACACGGAGCACGGACATTGGGGACGCGACATGACCAAGCTCCAACTCACCGAATATGTAGCCCTCGGCTGGACTGCTCAATCACCAAAGCCATCATGACCTAAATTCGCTTCTTGAGCCTATCGTCAGACAACATCCATTCGAACTCTTCGTGGCAGATTATCTAGCAATGCCGAAATCAAAAGGGGGTTTTACTAATATTCTCTTGATCATCAACACATACTCACAATTTGTTTGGGGATTCAAGCTCAAAATGCATGGGACAGCGAAGACTATGATTGCGCACAATATCCTGTAGGTATAATATATCAATGTCTAGTATTGTAGAAGGCTGGTGTTATATCAGAGCCTGTGGTCCATAAACCATGATGTATCACCTCCCTCACCTTTCTTGCTGCCTGTCCTGTGATGTATCACATAGACCATTGATATATTAGGCTCACATGATATATCACTTTCGGTCGTGTTTAAGGGCTTGTGTCATGTGATATATCACCTTCAAAGCCCTTGAGGCTCACGTGATATATCACTTTTGGTCGTGTTTGAGGGCTCGCATGATGTGATATATCACCTTCAAAGCCCTTGAGGCTTGAGTGATATATCACTTTCAGTTGTATTTGGGGCTCGCGTGATGTATCACTTTCGGTCGTTTGAATATACACTCAACTGCTGATCTTCAAGTTCTAATCCCGACGAAATTAACACAGAGGGTGATATATCATCGTGTAGGGACATGTTGTTACCACACTCAATCTCTGCAGCCTCAGCCATTGATAAGGCTAGGCGCATGGCAGCCTGAGTCATTGCTATTGAAAATGCTGTCAGCTTCTCAAAATATGTCAATATAGAGTACACATACTGTTACAAGTAACATCGGCTACATGGCCCCCCTATCATTTTTCCCCTTCATCCTCGCCCTCGTATACCTCCGGCTCGTACTTCTCTACCGACTATCCGTTGACTGGATCCTCGGGACCGTTCCCGTCCCTCGTCCCCCTCCTATCGCACCAACGTGCGCACGTGCCTTCGGGCTATGACTCGTTCTGACTCATGCCACCAATGTGGCTTTCCTTATCTCGTCTTATCTTTCCTCTGACTCATGCGTGCTGCGCATTGTATCACTTACCGTTGGATCGTTCCAACGTTTCTCGGTCTCTTTCCACATTCGA